>NC_073385.1:7902663-8075163 GCF_028641065.1 Leucoraja erinaceus | reverse complement strand
TGCCGTGGTGCAGTGAAAAGCATTTATTGCAGTCAGCTGTAACACATTGCATGATTACAATCGAGCCATCCACAGTGTTCAGACAAACGCAGTGACTAGTAGGGTGCCACAAGGCTCAGTGCTGGGACCCCAGTTATTTACAATATCTATTAACAATTTAGACGAGGGAATTAAAAGTAACATCCCCAAGTTTGTGAATGACACAAAGCTGGGTGGCAGTGAGAGCTGCAAGGAGGATGCTATGAAGCTGCAGGGTGACTTGGATAGGTTTGGGCGAGTGGGCAGATGGATGGCAGATGCAGTATAATGTGGATAAACGTGATGTTATCCACTTTGGTGGCAAGAACAAGAAGGCAGATTATTATCTGAATGGTGTCAGATTAGGAAAAGGGGAAGTGCAACCAGACGAGCAACTGGGTGTCCTTCCAGTCACTGAACATAAGCATGCAGGTACAGCAGGCAGTGAAGAATGCAAATAGCATGTTGGCCTTCATAGCGATAGGATTTGAGTATAGGTGCAAGGAGGTCCTACTGCAGTTGTACAGGGCCCTGGTAAGACCACACCTGGAGTACTTTGTTTGAGTCTCCTAATTTGAGGACATTCTTGCTATTGAGGTAGTGCAGCGAAGGTTCACCAGGTTAATTCACGGGATGGTGGGACTGATATATGATGAACGAATGGGTTAACATGTTTGTATTCACTAGAATTTAGAAGGATGAGAGGAGATCTTATAGAAACGTATAAAACTCTTAAGAGATTGTACAGGCTAGATGCAGGAAAATGTTCCCTATGTTGGGGGAGTCCAGAACTAGTAGTGACAGTTTAAGAATAAGGACTGAGATGTGGAAAAATATTTTCACCCAGAGAGTTGTGAGTCTGTGGAATTCTCTGCCACAGAAGGCAGTGGTGGACAATTCACTGGATGTTTTCAGGAGAGAGTTAGATGTACCTCTGCGGGCTAACGAAATCAAGGAATATGGGGAAAAAGCAGGAGCGGGATACTGATTTTGGATGATCAGCCATGATCATATAGAATGATGGCTCGAATGGCCAAATTGTCTACTCCTGCACAAATGTTTCTATGTTTTTATGATAAAGGGAATAACCTGCATAAAGTTTATTACAAGATAAAGTGAAGTAAAGTCCGATTAAAGATGGACCGAGTGCCTTCTTTGAGGTAAATCATGGACCCATAGGTGAGTTGATGCTTACAGGATAATGGTTAACATTGTTAGTTCAGTAGGGGGTCCAGGGATGTTTGTTCACAAACCTTGGACTTGGTGTTTTACAATGCGTAATGAGAGCTGCAGTGTGTATGATGTGTTTATTTTGACTTCTGTACAAGTGTGCTCCTTGTATACACATTGTGATGAAGACCAGGCTTTGTAGCTGAAGTGAGATTGTTTGTCTTAACCTCTTGGATTTCAATTGAATGCTTGGGCTTAATATGAGGAGACAGGGTACATGAAACCCCACTGGGAATTGGTGAAGGGGTGGAAAGCCGTTGTGAATGGGTGGAAAAATTGTGGAACAGATATGGATGAAAATGTAGGTTTTGTTTTATTGATTAGCTGGGTACTTGGCAAACCTGACATTTGGTTTGAATGCTGGGTCACTTCAAAAGAACCAACCATGTTGTATGTATGTATGTATGTATGTATGTATGTATGTATGTATGTATGTATGTATGTATGTATGTATGTATGTATGTATGTATGTATGTATGTATGTATGTATGTATGTATGTATGTATGTGTGTGTGTGTATGTGTGTATGTGTGTATGTGTGTATGTATGTATGTATATGTGTGTGTGTATGTATGTGTGTATGTATGTATGTATGTATGTATGTATGTATGTGTGTGTGTGTGTATGTATGTGTATGTATGTGTGTGTGTGTGTGTGTGTATGTATGTATGTATGTGTATGTGTGTGTGTGTGTATGTACGTGTGTTATGTATGTATGTATGTATGTATGTGTGTGTATGTATGTATGTATGTATGTATGTATGTATGTATGTATGTATGTATGTATGTATGTATGTATGTATGTATGTGTGTGTGTGTGTGTGTATGTATGTATGTATGTATGTATGTATGTATGTATGTATGTATGTATGTATGTATGTATGTTCCAATGTTCCCATGTGTTTGCAGACGTAAATAGGCCAGACTTCAACAGAGTGGAAAATCTATTTTCAAGCCATGGGACGGCACGGTTAGGCAGCGATCGATTTGCAGCCTTACAGCGCCAGAGACCTGGTGGTTGCCTGAACTACTGGTGCTGTCTGTACGGAGTTTGTACATTCTCCTCGTGACCTGCGTGGGTTTTCTCCGAGATCTTCGGCTTCCTCCCACACTACTAGACGTGCAGGATTGGAGGTTAATTGGCTTGGTATGAAATGTAAGTTTTGTCCCTTGTGTAGGACAGTGTTAATGTGCGGGGGTGTGCTGGTCGGCGCGGGCACGCTGGGCCGAAGGGCCTGTTTCTGCGCTGTAAATTCTAAACTAAACTGAACTAATCAGTACAGCACAGGCCCTTCTGCCTACAATGTCCATGCTGAACATAATGCCTCTGATCTGCACACTATCCATATCCCTCCTCTTCCTGCATGTCCACGTTCCTGTGTAAAAGCCTCGTTAAACGCCACCATAGCATCAGCCTTTTCCAGCACTCTTGGCAGTGCATTCCAAGCACCAATACCATGCTCTGTGTTAAAAACCTTCCTGGATACCTCCTTTAAACTTTGACCTCCTCGTCTTAAAACTATGCCCTCCAGTCCTTGGCATTTCCACCCTGGGAAAAAGCTTCCGACTGTCTCCCCGCAGATGCTGCCTGACCTACTGAGCGCTTCCAGCATTTTCTGTTTTAATCCCTCTTATCTTCAGCTTACTTTGTGGAATAATGTTTGTGGCCTCTTGGGTTTAGCAAGCATGTGCGTTTTATCACTGTTAAATGAACTGTGGCCACAAATATTCGGACGGCAGTAAATTGTAGGTTGTTTTAGGATCAATGACTGTTTCTGTCTTGCTTTATTTTTTCCCAAGCTCAACCTTAATTTCCATTCTGTAAATGAAATGTGTGCGGTCTGGTGTGAGAAAGTAAATTCAGTCAAACTAACGAGGCAATTCAGCATGGCAGCTATTATCACTTCAGCTTGAAGGCAAATTTTAATTCCTCTAGCCACTAACCACAGCTATTTCAAAGGGTTTTTTTTGTGTCCTACTTATTCATAAAAGCACATTTAACCGTTGTGGTTGTGACAGTTTGTGTATGGGGGATTCTTGGTAAAATGAAAGTCCTGCATAATCTGTCAGGAACAAGCTAGACTAAGCTTGACCCATTCAGAGGGCGGCACGGTGGCGCAGCGGTAGAGTTGCTGCCTTGCAATGCTTACAGCGCCAGGGACCCGGGTTCGATCCTGACTATGGGTGCTGCAAACTGTACGGAGTTAGCACGTTCTCCCCGTGACTACGTAGGTTTGCTCTGAGATCTTCGGTTTCCTCCCACACACCAAAGTGTTTGCAGGTTAATTGGTTCGGCATAAATGTAAAATTGTCACTAGTGTGTATTAGTGTGTGGGGATAGCAGGTCGGTGCGGACTCGGTGGGCTGAAGGGCCTGTTTCCATGCTGTATCACTAAACTAAACTAAAACTCTTACAGTGCTGGAACGTAATCCAAGCATCTGCAGTTGCTTCTAACATAGGTATAGGTATATCATACCCAGGCTACGCAGGTACCTGTATATCAATTTAAAATAAATAATTTGTTACGTTCTTTTTGAAGGAACCTGTCACTTCAGGAACTTGTTGATTGATTGCAGGTGTAAAACTCACACACTATTACAAGCGCTGTAATGTGATGTCAAATATACACTGTGTTCCAGTGCAGACGATTTCAGAATTTCTCAAGCTGGCCCATTGAAAATAAATTACAAAATGGTGCATGGTGCAATATTAAAAATCTTGCATAATCCGTCAGGAACATGTTTGTAGGAAGGAACTGCAGATGCTGGTTTACACTGAAGATAGACACAAAATTCCAGAGCAGGTCAGGCAGCATCTCTGGATGGAAGGAATGAAGGGATGAATGAATGAATGAATGATTGAATGCATAAGTTTATTGGCCAAGTATTCACATACAAGGAATTTGCATTGGTGCTCCGCCCGTAAGTGACAACATGACATACAGTGACAGTTAGGAGTAACACATAAAACATTTAGACAATTAGGAATGACACATAAAAGAATGGGTGACGTTTCGGGTCGGGAACCATCCACTTCTTCCGAGAAGTGTCTCAACTGCTGAGTCTTCCAGCATTTTTCGTCTATGTTAGGAATAAGTTTGCCATAGTTTGACCCATCCTGCAGATTAACTCTTCACAGTGCTGGGGCATAATACTTTAAATTAATGAAGGGTGTAAAGCTACCTAAGGTAGGGGAAATTACAACACTACTCATATCAAAAATAATTCATTCATGTTTCTTCCCTGAAGGCCTGAGGATGGCGGATTCATAGACAATTCACAAATCTTTAGACTTTACTTTAGACTTCTGAGATGCAGCACGGAAACAGGCCCTTCGGCCCACCGAGTCAGTGCTGACTAGGGTTCACCCCGTACACCAACCCACACACACTAGGGGTCATTTGTTTACAACTTACCAAAGCCAATTAATCAATAAACTTAAGATAGACACAAAAAGCTAGAGTAACTCAGTGGGAAAAGCAGCATCTCTGGATAGAAGGAATGGGTGACGTTTTGTGTCGAGACCCTTCTTCAGACTGAGGAGCAGGGCAACAAACCTGTAAGAAAGAACTACAACGTCTGAAGAAGGGTCTCGATCCGACACGTCACCCGTTCCTTCTCTCCAGAGATGCTGCCTGTTCCGCTGAGTTACTCCAGAATTTTGTATCTACCTTCAACAAACCTGTACGTCTTTGGAGTGTGGAAGGAAACTTGAGAATCCATAAAAAAACCCACGCAGTCAGGGGAGAACGTACAAATTCTGTACAGACAGTACCCGTAGTCAGGATCGAACCTGGGCCTCTGGCGCTGTAAGGCAGCAACTCCACTGCTGTGGCACCGTGCAGCCATCCTCAATGTCAAATTAATGGTCAGTTGTCATAAAAGGAAGCGGGAACATAGGAACTGGAGTTGAATGTTTAAACCCAGCCAACTTACTCAGTCCATCGTAATTAAATCCAGACCAGATTCAGATTCAAGCTAGTTTATAATTACGTGCAGCAGAGTGCAATGAAAATCCGTGTCACATGAAGAGTGGCGCAGAGGCGCAGCGGTAGATTTGCTGCCTTATAGCGCCAGAGACCCGGGTTCGATGCTGACTACGGGTGCTCTCTGTGTGGAAATTGCACATTCCCCCTGTGATCACATGGGTTTTATCCGGGTGCTCCGGTTTCATCCCACATTCCAAAAACGTGAGGTTTCTATAAATTGCCCCTGGTGTGTAGGATGAGAAACTGGGATAACATAGAAATAGTGTATGTGTGATCGTTGGACTTGCTCCTATACCGTTTTTGAAGGGCCTGTTTCCACACATCTATAAACTAAACTAAACTAAACTAAACCAAATTAAACTAAACTTCATTTTTCCTCTATAAGGTAAAAAAAACCTTTCATATTTAAGATATAATCGGTAATTTAGTGGGTTACTATAGTGGGTGTGTAGTCAGTAGGGGCTCCTACTGTTATAGAAACATATAAACATAGAAAATAGGTGCAGGAGTAGGCCATTCGGCCCTTCGAGCCTGCACCGCCATTCAATATGATCATGGCTGATCATCCAACTCAGTATCCTGTACCTGCCTTCTCTCCATACCCCCTGATCCCTTTAGCCACAAGGGCCACATCTAACTCCCTCTTAAATATAGCCAATTAACTGGCTTCAACTACCTTCTGTGGCAGAGAATTCCAGAGATTCACCACTCTCTGTGTAAAAAATGTTTTTCTCATCTCAGCCCTAAAAGATTTCCCCCCTTTATCCTTAAACTGTGACCCCTTGTTCTGGACTTCCCCAACAATGGGAACAACCTTCCTGCATCTAGCCTGTCCAACCCCTTAAGAATTTTGTAAGTTTCTATAAGATCCCCCCTCAATCTTCTAAATTCTGGCGAGTACAACCCAAGTTGGAGTTGTGGTGTAAATGTAATATCAACATGCCATTGTATATTTTTGCTGCATATTAAGTGTAGCCCGATGTTTTCTCATCCTGCTGGAGAATATTTTCAAGAGTTTAGTGATAGCCGAATTCAAAAAAAGCTTCCCAATCTCTGTTTCAGTCTGATTTCCTTTAATCTGACCGTGGGTTCTGTCTGTACGGAGTTTGTACATTCTACACGTGACCATGTAGGTGCTCCAGTTTCCTCCCGCACTCCAAAGACGTACAGGTTTGTAGCCTAATTAGCTTTGGTAAAGATTGTAAATTGTCCCTCGCGTGTAGGATAGTGCTGGTGTGCGTGGATCGCTGGTCAGCGCTGGTCAGCGCGGACTGGGTGGGCCGAGGGGCCTGTTTCAGCGCCGCGCCGTATCTCTAAACTAAACTAAGCTAAACCAAACTAATGAAACATTTCATAGCAAAAGGATTTGAGTATAGGAGCAGGGAGGTTCTACTGCAGTTGTACAGGGTCTTGGTGAGACCACACCTGGAGTATTGCATACAGTTTTGGTCTCCAAATCTGAGGAAGGACATTATTGCCACAGAGGGAGTACAGAGAAGGTTCACCAGACTGGTTCCTGGGATGTCAGGACTTTCATATGAAGAAAGACCGGATAGACTCGGTTTGCACTCGCTAGAATTTAGAAGATTGAGGGGGGATCTTATAGAAACTTACAAAATTCTTAAGGGGTTGGACAGGCTAGATGCAGGAAGATTGTTCCCGATGTTGGGGAAGTCCAGAACAAGGGGTCATAGTTTAAGGATAAGAGGGAAATCTTTTAGGACCGAGATGAGGAAAACTTTTTTCACACAGGGAGTGGTGAATCTCTGGAATTCTCTGCCGCAGAAGGTAGTTGAGGCCAGTTCATTGGCTATATTTAAGAGGGAGTTAGATGTGGCCCTTGTGGCTAAAGGGATCAGGGGGTATGGAGAGAAGGCAGGAACAGGATACTGAGTTGGATGATCAGCCATGATCATATTGAATGGCGGTGCAGGCGAGAAGGGCTGAATGGCCTACTCCTGCACCTATTTTCTACGTTTTTATGTTTCTATAAACTCTGTGGTAGCGGAGAGGCTGAATAACAAATCACCCGTCTAGATGTACTGTCCCGCCCCTTCAATGGAACCCGAAATAAGCTTCTAAGATATGTTTTCGTGAACAGAATACCACAGAAATAATAATAATAATAATAATATATTTTATTGTCATTGCACACACTGTATGTGCAACGAGATTTGGTATGCAGCTTCCATCCGATGTCATAACTTAAACAACTAATAAAATCTAGATTTAGATACCCCAAGAAACGTGGTTTATAACAAGAACAGTAAAACAGTGAAACAGTGAAACAGACTAAAGTGCAAATGTGTCTGTGCCGGGTCGATATGCGACGTGACCATCCGAGGGAGACAGTCCAGGGGGGTGGGGGGCACTCAGCAGGGCCGGTTCAGAGCCGCTCTGGGGATGAAGCTGTTCCTGAGTCTGGAGGTTCGGGCGTAGAAGGCCTTGTAACATCTGCTGGAGGGAAGTAGTTCGAACAGTCCATTACAAGGGTGTGAGGAGTCTTTATGGATGCTGACGGCCTTCCTGAGGTACTGTGTGTGGTAGATGCCCTCCAAGGCTGGTAGCTGTGTCCCAATAATCCTTTGCGCTCTGTGGACGACGCGCTGAAGAGCTCTCCTCTCCGCCTCCGTGCAGCTGAGATACCACACAGAGATGCCATGTGTTAGTATGCTCTCTGTGGTGCAGCGGTAGAATGTTGTCAGCAGCTGTTGGGGCAGACCAGTCCTTTTCAATGTTCTCAGGAAGAATAGTCATTGCTGTGCCTTCTTGACCATCTTGAAGAAGCAACATGTGTCTTCTTGCCCGCTTTTGCCCATCTACTAACCCTCCCAGCTGCTGTCTTCATCACAAACAAACAATCCAGCCACTGTTGTGGGTCTAAACCTGTTCTCACTTTGTGCAATTTATTTTATTTTATTGCTCACTGGGCACGGTGATGCCAGTACTTGTGGTATATCCTTAATTCCCTCTCATCTGAGGAAACAACCACATTTCTGTATCTGGTGTCACATGTAGTCCATGCCAAGTACAGACTGAGGATTTCTTTCCCTGAAGGACATCCATGAAACTGACGGTTTTGGTCTGATTCATTTTTCAATGAATGAATCTGAAGCCAACTATTTTTTTTCCCCAAAAGCTTATATTTATTTAGTATCTTTAATTTAAATTCCCCAGCAGCGGTGGGTGTGATTCAAACCATGATTGAATGGCGGAGTAGGCATGATGGCCCAATCCTGCTCCTACAACAACTTATGAACTGGTGCACCTTTGAACATAGAGAATTGGTCCATTGTTTTGGTGACTAGTCTGGTGAATTATCATCATGCATCTTTGCCGTTTACCATAAGCATGGGACGACAGATGGCACAATGGGCTAAGTGTTCGGCTGGCGACCAGAAGGTAGCCGGTTCGAATCCCGCTTGGAGTGTGTACTGTCGTTGTGTCCTTGGGGCAAGACACTTCACCCACCTTTGCCCGTGTGTAAATGTAATTATGTGAAGCACTTTGGGGTCAATGCAAGTTGACTAAAAATGTGCTATATAAATAAGATTATTATTATTATTATTATTATTATTATTATTATTATTATTATTATTATTATTATAAGCATCCTTCATTTATCCTTGATCAAGCCACTGGACTCATTCTGCTTGAGATGTTCTTAGCCTCTCCAGCTTTGCTGATCCTGCCTGGAACTGAACAAAATGGCACCTCTTGTGTATGGACTCAATGGGCTCTTCTATACATTTTGTGCTAACCAAGGATTGTGACAAGTAAAGAAGGTACAGGAGCCTGAAAATTGTAACGACCAGGTTCAGGAATTCTTTCCTACAGCCATCAGGCTATTAAACATTATAACTTCAAATAAGTCTCTTAACTACATAGACTACTATTATTATTATTGCACTATTATTGTTTTTTTTTTTTTATGTGTACGTATGTGTGCATGTGTATATATATATATATATATATATATATACATTAGCGACGCAGTGGTGCTGGTTTCCGACGGGCGCCACACATCTCTGTCCTCCATGCAGCTGGCAAGCTCCTCTTTTGTCTCCACACATGTGATCATGGCTGATCATCCCCAATCAGTACCACGTTCCTGCCTTCTCCCCTGACTCCGCTATCTTTAAGAGCCCTATCTAGCTCCCTCTTGAAAGTATCCAGGGAATCAGCCTCCACCACCCACAGACAAAATTAGTTAATAGTTAATTAAAAAAAAACATTTTTTGTTAAATGCAGATGCTGGAAAACTGAAAATAAAGCGAAACGCAGAGATTATTATCTCTGTAAAATGAAAATTGGATTTGAGAAGTTGAAGTTGTTGCTCCATGAACATATGCTGCCAGAAATTTCCGTTTTATGAAGCTGTTCCTGAGTCTGGAGGTGCGGGCGTAGAAGGTAGTCAGCAGCTGTTGGGGCAGACCAGTCTTTTTCAATGTTCTCAGGAAGAACAGTCGTTGCTGTGCCTTCTTGACCATCTTGAAGAAGCAAAATGACGGGCGCCACACATCTCTGTCCTCCATGCAGCTGGCCAGCTCCTCTTTTGTCTCCACACATGCATCTTCCATCAACAACTTCAGCAGTTTCTTCACTGGCCGTCCCAAGTCACAGCTTTCCATGGGTGGGTTCCCACAGCACAACCTTGTTTGCATTTCTGGGGGCGATGGCAGTGACCAGCGAGTGTCATCCTTCTCCACCTGATCTTCTCGGTCGGAGGTGGAATCTCCCCATCGAGCTGGGTGTTGGTGATGTGGTCCCTCCAACTGACATTTTGAACTTCTCTGAGCATTGGTGTGTAGGTACCATCGAGAGACTTGGACAGTGCTCGAGTGAGAGTCCATGCCTCACATATGGCCTCTATAGTTGCATGGAAGAATCCCAGTATTGAGACCCTTAGACACCTGAGATGTCCAAATTTTCGCCATGTTATTGAGGGCTATCCATGCAATATATATAATTATATATATATATATATATATATATATAATATATATATGGATGTGTGTGTATTTGTGTGTGTGTGTGTGATGTTTGTGTGCATTCCTCGAAAACACGAGGCGCTAACGGTGACATTTTTACATATTCCGATAGATATTCAGGCTATGATGTCAAAAATTGCTTTATCAGAAAATTTCAAGCATTATTTCTCGAGTTGAGATTGGGCGACGTTTCGGGTCTGAGGCAGACAAGCTGCGAAGAGGTGCCAGTGTGTCTAGAGCTTAGATACAATTTGCAAGCAAAGAATAAGAACATCTGCAGACCCTGTCAATTAGGTGCAAAATGTATAGAATGGATTGGATGGCTGCAATCCAGGCACACACCTTGTAAATAATTGTGAATAATGTTGCAGAGTTCAACTTTGCCGAGTGTTGATTGGATGAGGTTTCCTGTAGATCACGGTAAATGTTTCTAAGTTGGCTTCCTTGTGAAGTCCGTTTTGAATACAATGTATTGAGCTGTTGTTTTAATGTGTTAGGGAAATGTCTGTTATGTGTGGGGTTAATCGATGTCTGTAATTGGGTTATTAAAAAGCCACCCCCATGTGGTTTGGCCCCTTGAGGTCCTGGGACATATAAAAGTCCGCTACCACAAGGCTCACCATCGATCTTTTTAAATCTCTCCCTGCACGGGAGACCCGACCTTTTCTCGTCGGGTTTCCGTTATCGTTGGGGCTGCAACGAGGAGCGGCCTCCAACAGGAAGAGACCGGGGACTCTGGTGCCGACAACTCACCGTCGCCGTCGCGGGGCTGGCCGAGTCCTGCTGCTGCTGCTGCGGCCCGACCAGAGAGTCGGAGGCTTCAACGGCAGGTCTGTAGACGGCGGCACCGGGAGCCCGCGGGTCCCTGGAGGGAGACCGCTTTTCAGGGCTCTCGCAACGGCGACTTCCCCCGCCCGAGTTGCGAGGTTGAAGAGCTCCTGGAGCGGGGCCTACATTACTGCCCCGCGCGGCTTGGAATGGCCGCGGGAATCTGCGAGCGCACGCCGGGGGCTCTAACATCAAGAACCTGGTGTGCGACCTCGCACCACCCGGCGTGGCTTTAATGACCGCGGGACAATCGCCATCGCCAGCCGGGGGCTTTGACTTTGACTCTGACATCGGGGGGGGGGGGGGGAGTGCAGTGGAGAGATAAGTTTATTTGGCCTTCCATCACAGCAATGTGATGGATGTTTATGTAAATTATGTTGTGTCTTGGGTCTATTTGTTTGTAATGTATGGCTGCAGAAACGGCATTTCGTTTGGACCTCAAGGGGTCCAAATGACAATTAAATGTATCTTGTATCGTATAATGAAATTTTATTCTTTGAGTCCTTGCTGTTATATCCATGAATATTCGGGTGATTTCTAATCCTTTCGGCCAGCGGTTCTATCATAAGGGCAAATAGCAATGGTGATAAGGCACACCCTTGCCTATTACCCCTTGATAAGTAAAATTTTGGAGATAGCGTATTGTTAGTTAATATTCTTGCCGTAGGTCTATCATAAAGTAGTTTAATCCATCTGATAAAATTCTCTCCCATATTAAATTTTTGGAGTACCTTGTATAAATACTGCAATTCTACTTGATCAAATGCCTTCTCTGCATCCAACGTGACCACTGAGATATCTTCATTGTCCTTCTTATGAGAGTACATTATATTAAAAAGCCTTCTCAAATTATTAAATGATTGTCTTTTGGGTATAAATCCCGTTTGATCCGTATTTATTAAATTGTTAATATAATTATTTAGCCTTCTAGCTAGAATCTTTGCTAAAATTTTCTGATCCGTATTTAGAAGTGATATAGCTCTATAAGAACCAGGCTCATCTAAATCTTTATCTTTTTTTGGTATAAGCGTTATTGTTGCTTCTGCAAGGGTTTCTGGTAGTTTATTTTCAATATAAGCCTGCGTGTATAAATTAAATAATCTTGGTACAATAGACTCCTGAAATCTTTTATAAAATTCATTACTAAAGCCATCTGGTCCTGGGGTCTTCCCATTTTTCAATGAATTTATTATTTGTTTTATTTCTTCACTAGTAATCCGTGCTCCTAATTGCTCTTGTTCTAAACTATCCAATTTTGGGAGCTTGCAATTATCTAAAAAATTTGTAATTTTACTTACATCTGTCTTTATTTTGGATGTGTATAAATTATGATAAAATTGGGCAAACCTCTTATTAATATCCTTAGGCAATGTTAGCAACTCACCATTGTCCGATTTAATTTTTGTAATAGTTTTTTCCTTTTCTCGTTGCTTCAGTTGCCTCGCAAGCAGTTTATGTGGCTTATCCCCAAATTCGAAGTGTGCTTGTTTTGTAATTTGGAATAATCTTATTACTCTAGCCGCTAATATTCTATTGACTTTATATTTCAGTAAAGTTATCTTATTATGTTTATTTATGGTTGGGTTATTATGGATGATATCCTTTTATATATTACTAATACACAAACGAGTATACCCACCTTATTAACACTAATTGAGGAATTCGGCTCTTTTTCAGGATACAGAATAAATTGGAATAAAAGCGAAATTATGTCTTTAAAACCACAGGATTCGAGACACTTACTAAAATTCCCCTTCAAAATTGCAACAGAAAAATTCAAGTACCTGGGTATTCAAATTACGAGAAGACACAAATCATTATTTAGTGCCAATTTTATACCACTATTAAATAAACTGAATGATACGATTAAATTTTGGAAAACGCTTCCACTCTCATTGATAGGTAGAATTAACGCTATAAAAATGACTTTCTTACCACAATTAATATATTTGTTTCAAGCAATCCCAATATATATTCCAAAATATTTTTTCAAAAAATTAGATTCCACTATCACTAATTTTATATGGGACTACAGAACACATAGAATTCAACGAAAGCATTTGTGCAAATCTAAAGAAGTGGGGGGTTTATCATTACCTAACTTTATATATTACTACTGGGCAGTGCATATTAAGAACATAATATACTGGCTAGATAGTTCCACTCAGCAGTTGGAGTGGATAAGAATGGAGAAAGAGGAGTGCTATCCGTACGATATAGGAACGATTCTGCTCTCACCGATAAAATTGAATAGTATAATATATAAGAAGAACCCAATTATTCACAATATAATAAGAATTTGGAACAAAATAAAAGCATCCTTGAAATTAAATAATTTATCAGTATTAACCCCACTATGGAACAAGCCCGCATTCAAACCTTCTCTCATCGACAACACACATATCAACAATGGGATAGACTGGGGATTAGGAAAGTAGGGGACAGGTATGAAGTGGGCAAACTGTTATCATTTCAACAATTAAAATTAAAATTTAAATTGAAGGATAATCAATATTTTAAATATATACAGGTATGTGACTTTATGAAGAAACATACACATAGATTTCAAACTATATTTTTAGATCCTTTAGAAGAAGCAATGAATATCAAGGCTGATTCACAAAAATTAATATCATACTTTTATAATAATATATTAAATAGAGAATCACCCTCAACAGAAGCATTAAGGGAAGATTGGGAACAAGAGCTAATGACAAAGATCTCTAAGGATAGATGGGAAAAATATTTGATGAATACACATAATTGTTCTATTAATGCAAGACATAATTTAATTCAATTCAAATTATTACATAGACTATATTATTCAAAAACGAGGTTGAATAAATTTTATCCAAACGTCTCTCCCAGATGCGATAAATGTTTGTTTCAAAACGCTAATATAACACACTCATTTGTTGGATGTACAAAGTTGAATAAATTTTGGAGTGATATATTTGATATATTTACAAAGATTTTCAAGTCAAGAATAGAACCCAAAACGGAATGGATTATATTTGGAATAATAGGAGAAGATACCAATTTAAATAAAGATCAAAATGTTTTTTTTAATTATGGGTTAATAATTGGAAAGAAATTGATACTTAAATTTTGGAAAATACAACCACACCAACTGTTAAAATGTGGATTAGGAATATGATGGACATAGCACGCCTTGAAGAAATGAGACTCCGACTAATAGATAAATATGACCAATTCTTAAAGAGTTGGTCTCCTTTCATCGACTTTTTGGAATCATGTGATGCAGCGGTGCCGTAAGGATTGCTGATTTCAGTTCATGACGCGGATAGAGCTACATCTCCGAATACAGATTTAAAAAATTCTCTTTTAAGGGGCCTTCTCTTCTATTTCTACTTTCCTCTTTCTCTCTTCTTTTTTTTTTTTTTTTTTATATACACACAATTCACGTTTTTCTACTCTCTACCATCTATTTCTCCACTTTTTCCCCTTTCTATTGCTTTCTTTTTCTTGTTCTGCTTACTTCTTTCTTATAACATAAAACTAGAGGTTGTACATAGAATGGATTACGTTATTACATAGTTGGCACCTAAAATTAGGTGCCACTGTACTGTTTTGTGATGTATTAACTTCTAATAAAATAAATAAACAAAAAAAACAAAAAAAAAATGTATCTTGTATCTTGTATCTTGTAAGTGCTTGGTTCAGTGTTTTTACTGAAACTAGACTGGGGGGAAGCTTAGAAACGAGCAATTTACACATGCAATGGTCTCTGGTCAGCAATGGGGTGAGGGGGAGGGAGTGGGGGTGGTGACTCCACTTACTTCAAGGGCGGGCTATGAAAGAAAAATATTAAAAATTGTTATGATGGAATATTACATATAGCCAGTTTAATATCACAACATTTCACAATTCATCCTCAAACAAAAAAATGATGCACAGAACAAATGCTGATATTAATATTATTACTGAATCACTTCAGGCACCAAGATATGAATGTGAGCAGTGACTAAAAAAAAACCTACTGCAAAAGAGCCTACGGTTTTTATTGCCTCTGTCTACTCTGAATTATCTGACTGAATTCAGTATTCCACGGTGGAAAGTAGAGTCCCTTGTTCATGTGGAGTTTAACCCTAGCCGTTCTTGAGTCTTGCACTAAATGTGACTCTCTGGCCCCAAACCCAATATGAAACCCCACATGGATGAAGGCTGAGTAAATCAGAAAATGTGCAGCCCAGTAAAGGCAAATGGATTTGGACAAGGTTAATGTTGCCCTGAGCCAGATGTAAATGGCGGTCTCTGCTGAGAATGAATCTCCAACAGTGTGAATAGTGAGCGCAGGAAAGATGATTATCCCACTGCCTGCAAACTGACAACCCAACTCTAATGCTATGAGATGATCTTACCCGCTTGGTTTGGGGCTGAAATCCTGGAGGGGTACAGGGGTGACACGCCATTCATGCTTTGAGAGGTGGGGGACAATCCCCCCCATGTTTTGTCATCTGGACTTTATCAGCTGCTTTCTAGGAGCTGAATCGACCCATTCGCGGGGCCTTTCAGCGCCCGTCACGGCTTAAAATCAAACTGCTGCATCGAGGTGATCAAGGCTCCCAATGTTGAAGGCTGGCGAAAGACCCCGTGAACAGGGTTATTCAAGCCCAAGGCTGAAGCCTCGCATGCATCTCGCTCATCTCCAGCCCAGCGCGCTGCTTGACTCCGGGGCGATTCGGTACAGGGTGGAGTCGGCGCCTGATGAGCAGAGGGAACTAGGACCGGGTCACCGCCAGGGATGTGGTTCTCTATCTGGAAGGCGGAGGGTCTGCTGGTACACAGCGAGAGGCCACTCGGCCCACATGTTGCTGCTGCCTCACAGCGCCGGGGACACGGGTAATGACTCCGGGCGCTGTCTATACGGAGGCTTTTTCCCCCCACTAGCGCCTTGGTTTGTGCTCGCTCCGCCACCTCCCTCCCTTAAGTTTATTTTGACAGTGGGTCTCCACAGGGCCCACGGCTGAAGCCTCCGAAGCCGCGCGTGTGTGCGCATGCGTGCGTGGCCGCCAAGAAATTGTGTCCCCCGGCCCCCCCCCATGTTTTGATAGCGATTTCTGTGCCTGACACTTGCAGTGTACAATTCTTCAATGGAGGGAAGGTTGCAGTCAAGGAGGGAAGGTTCTCAGCTGATCAGACAATAGACAACAGTCAATAGACAATAGGTGCAGGAGTAGGCCATTCGGCCCTTCGAGCCAGCACCGCCATTCAATGTGATCATGGCTGATTATCCCCAATCAGTACCCCGTTCCTGCCTTCTCCCTATATCCCCTGACTCCACTATTTTTAAGAGCCCTATCTAGCTCTCTCTTGAAAGCATCCAGAGAACCGGCCTCCACTGCCCTCTGAGGCAGATAATTCCACAGACTCACCTCTCCGTGAGAAAAAGTGTTTCCTCATCTCCGTTATAAATGGCTTACTCTTTATTCTTAAACTGTGGCCCCTGGTTCTGGACTCCCCCAACATCGGGAACATGTTTCCTGACTCTAGAGTGTCCAAGCCCTTAACAATCTTATATGTTTCAATGAGATGCCCTTTCATCCTTCTAAACTCCAGAGTGTACAAGCCCAGCTGCTCCATTATCTCAGCATATGACAGTCCTGCCTCCCGGGAATTAACCTGGTGAACCTACGCTGCACTCCCTCAATAGCAAGAATGTCCTTCCTCAAATTAGGAGACCAAAACTGCACAGAATATTCCAGGTGTGGTCCCACTAGGGCTCTGTACAACTGCAGAAGGACCTCTTTGCTCATACAGTATATTCAATTACTCTTGTTATAAAGGGCCAACATGCCATTCGCTTTCTTCACTGCCTGCTGTACCTGCATGCTTACTTTCATAGACCTCAGATCCCGTTGTACTTCCCCTTTTCCCATTCGCTGCAGCTTCCAGATGTTGTGCTTGGTGGCTGAGCCAAACCAGACCATGATGAAGAAGGTGAGGATAGACGCTACGATGACTGTATAGTATTGGACCATCATTGCCTGTGGCAAATTGTGTTTCCTCAGCTGCCACATGACGTACATGTGCCTTTTCATCTGCCTCAACTACCTCCTCCAACAGCTCGTTCCATACACCCACCACTCAGGTTTGTATTCAATTTTGCCCGTCTCACCATAAGCATATGACCTTTGTTCTTGTTTCCCCTACTCTGGGTGATTAGACTCTATCTATTCACCCTATCTATTCCCCTCATCTTTATTTGTGGGATGTGGGAATTGATGACAGGGCCAGTTTTTATTTCTTAGTTGCGGAGACAAGGTGGTGATGAGGTCCATTCTGGACTAGCTGCCATGCCTTTGGTGAAGGTAAGTTCATGGCGCTGCGACACGCTATACTACAGTAGTATAGGACCACTTTCTGGATAAGTTAGAACGCTTCGCTAGCAGTGTCATTTTGAGACGTCTTTGTCTGGTCTCTCTAATGGACACAGATAACATTATTATGAAGAAATCCAATATTTATCCCCGACCAACAATTCCAAATGCACTTTTAGAATGCAGTTCAGGGGAAATGACTCTCTCCTGTTTGACTGCCACATATTCTGTTTAACAACACCAAATAAACATTATAAATTAACTTCAATGCCCGTAAAACACTTTGGAACTCCCTTAAAATGAAGCGAAAGGTTCTAAATGAATCAAGCATTGTTTCTGTGACTCATTGTCAACCACCCCAAGCTAACAATCATCTATTACACATTTTACCTGATCTCCATCCCCTTTGATCTCTCATTTTCACACCTTACCCTTCCCTATCTCTGTCTCCCTCTCCCCGGCTCAGTCTGAAGAAAGGTCGGGTCGACCCGAAACGTTGCCCAATCCTTCTCCCCAGAGATGCTGCCTGTCCCGCTGAGTTACTGCAGCAGGGCCGGGTCTACGTATAAGATAGACAAGCTTAAGCTTAGGGCCTTGAGATCTAGGTGGGGCCTACTCACCTCGCTGCCTCACCGACCATCCGCCCACTGGGACCTCTTACTCTTTGCCCTCTGACCCAGGCCACTCCACCGCCCTCCAGCAGCCCGCAGCCCCCATCTTACCTGCAGCCTGGACTCAGCACCGGGCCTGAAGTTTCCATGCTGCAGATTCCCATCTCCCCCCCAGGTTTGACTGCGCTGGGTCCAAGTACTAGGCACCCTAACCCTGGTATTTTCAGTGGCTGTTCCACTGGGACTTCCCCATTCCCCTCAAACCACGTGACCCCTGCTCTTCCCCACCCACACTACTACAGTCATCATCCCCCCCCCCCCCCCCCGACCCTGATCACCCCCCCCCCCCCCCCCAGCCCTGCCGTACATTGCCTCAGCCTCAGTCCATTGTCAGTCACCTGCCTTCCTACGGCCCCAACCACCAGCCCTGCCGTAGGCCCAACACTCAAGAGCTTCAAATGGCGATCCAGGTAAGGCATCGCCTGCTCTGCGGTGAATCCAATATTTCTTTTAAAACCGACTGTTCAATGCTAACATACAGTGGGATCTAAAAGTGTCACACTGTCACTGTCGGGTAGTCATTGTCCTCTAGTCGTGGGCGTGGGGGATTGGGAGGGGGGTGGGCTCACAAGTGAAATAGCTTAGGGCCTCTCTTCATCTAAATCCGGTCCTGTACTCCAGCATCCTGTGTCTATCTTCGGTGTAAAGCAGCATCCGCAGTTCCTTCTTCACCATTGTTTCATTGTACTTACCGTAAGTGTTTAGCTGTGTTGTGTGACAATGAGGCATAAGCCGTAACGCTCCCCTCTGACCTCTTGGTATCCGAGGACACTCCTATAATGAGGGTGTGGTACTTATGCCACAAGCATTCAGGTCATAACTACTGTACCTGGTGGTCGGGTGGCAGATACAAGAAGCTTTTCATGGTTCCATCATTGCAACATTTAATTGGTTCATTTATTTTGCAGCCATAAATAATTTGGGACTAGATTTCGCTTTAGAAAGATGTGCCAACATTTCATTTTTCAGATTGCAGTATCTATCATTCCCATGTTTGCAACCTGGGTGAAATATTCATTGGAACATGCCAATGAAGATACAATCGTTAAAAAAAATATATGGAAATAAATGTGTTTATATGGCACCCTGTCAAATCTTTGAGAAATGCACTTTGAAGCACAGTGATTATTGTTACGAAGGTAATCCAACAGTGATTTTATATACAGCCAGGTCGCACAGCTGAAATGAGATGACTATCCCGTTAATTTATTTTGAATTTCCAGAATCATTGGGAAGACACCTTATTTCCTCCAAGGGATGAGAAATTCGATTTGTGAAGTTGTCCAGATCTTGCTCTTTATTCCAACGCAGCTTTTCGGCAAATGCTTTACTCCTCCGAGTCGATATTAAAATGTAAAATACCTTTATGAGCTCATATTTGTCACATTTTACTAAAAATATGTGCATGTTTTAATTTGGGTTGAATTTTGAATCAAGTTAGTCAAAATTCCATTGTAAATGCCCAGCGCTAGAGACCCGGGGTTGATCCTGACTACGTGGGCTGTCTGTAGGAAGTTTGTACGTTCTCCCGTGACCTGCGTAGGTTTTCTCCCAGGAACACCGGTTTCCTTCCACACTCCAAAGACGTACAGGTTTGTAGGTTTAAGTGGCTTCGGTAAAGATTGTAGAATGTCTCTAATGCGTAGGGTCGTGCTAGTGGATGGGGATCATTGGTCAGACTGAGCCAGGGGAGAGGGAGACAGAGATAGGGAAGGGTAAGGTGTGAAAATGAGAGATCAAAGGGGATGGAGTTCAGGTAAAATGTGCCGGTAGCCCATAGGGCCTGTTTCTCCACTAAATCTCGAAACTAAATTAAACTAAACTAATTTGGTTTTTGAAAATGTTTTGGTCACGGCCAGAGTGTCATGTCATACAGCATGGAAACAACAGGCCCTTCGGCCCGCCATGTCAATGCCGACCATCAAGTACTCATCTATACAGATAGCATTTACCAGGGATAGACACAAAAGGTTGGAGTAACTCAGAGGGTCTGGCAGCATCTCTGGAGAAAAGGGACAGGTGACGCATTGGGTTGAGACCCTTCTTCAGACTGAGAATCAGAGGCTGAGATTGGCAGATTCTTGATTCGTAAAGGTGTCAATAGACAAAAGACAATAGACAATAGGTGCAGGTGTAGGCCATTCGGCCCTTCGAGCCAACACCGCCATTCAATGTGATCATGGCTGATCATCCACAATCAGTACCCCTTTCCTGCTTTCTTCCCATATCCCCTGACTCCGCTATCTTTAAGAGCCCTATCTAGCTCTCTCTTGAAATTATCCAGCGAACTGGCCTCCACCGCCCTCTGAGGCAGAAAATCCCACAGACTCACAAACTCTCTGTGTGAAAAAGTGTTTCCTCGTCTCCGTTCTAAATGGCTTACTCCTTATTCTTAAACTGTGGCCCCTGGTTCTGGACTCCCACAATATCGGGAACATGTTTCCTGCCTCTAGTGTGTCCAAACCCTTAATAATCTTACATGTTTCTATAAGATGCCCTCTCATCCTTCTAAACTCCAGAATATACAAGCCCAGCCGCTCCATTCTCTCAGCATATGACAGGCCCTCCATCCCGGGAATTAATCTTGTAAACATATACTGCACTCCCTCAATAGCAAGAATATCCTTCCTCAAATTAGGGGACCGAAACTGCACACAATACTCCAGGTGTGGTCTCACTAGGGCAGAGGGAGAAGAGGAGGGAAGAGACAGTAACCCTAAGGTTTTTGCCTCCATCACAGTGAGGAGGTGCCTGGTGAACTCACTGTGGTGGATGTTAATTTGTGTTTATTGTGTGTTTTGTTGTTTATTATTACATGTATAGCTGCAGGCAACGACATTTCGTTCAGACCGAAAGGCCTGAATGACAAATAAAGGATCTAAGTCTAAGTCTATACAACTGCTGAAGGACCTCCTTGCTCCTATACTCAACTCCTCTCGTTATGAAGGCCAACATGCCATTAGCTTTCTTCACTGCCTGCTGTACCTGCATGCTTACTTTCATTGACTGATGAACAAGGACCCCCAGATCCCGTTGTACTTCCCCTTTTCCCAACTTGACATCATTTAGATAATAATCTTCCTTCCTGTTTTTGCTACAAAAGTGGATAACCTCACAGTTATCCACATTAAACTGCATCTGCCGCGCATCTGCCCACGCACACAACTTGTCCAAGTCACCCTGCATTCTCATAGCATCCTCCTCACAGTTCACACTGCCACCCAGCTTTGTGTCATCTGCAAATTTGCTAATGTTACTTTAAATCCCTTCATCTAAATCATTGATGTATATTGTAAATAGCTGCGGTCCCAGCACTGAGCCTTGTGGCACCCCACTGGTCACTGCCTGCTCTTCTGAAAGGGACCCGTTAATCCCTACACTTTGTTTCCTGTCTGTCAACCAATCTGCTATCCATGTCGGCACTCTACCCCCAATACCATGTGCTCAATGGTTATGGGGAGAAGGCAGGAAAATGGGGTTGAAAGGGAGAGACAGATCAGTCATGATTGAATGGCAGTGTAGACTTGATGGGCCGAATGGCCTAATTCTCCTCCTCTCACTTCTGAAGTTATGAACACACAGTTAAAATTTACTTTAGTCTAACAAACTCGCACAACCTTGGGATGTGGGAGGACAACTAAGTACCCGGAGGAAACCCACACAGTCACAGGGAGAATGTATAAAGTCCACACAGACAGCACCCGAGGTCAGGATCGAACCTGGGTCTCTGGCACTGTGAGGCACCAAATCTACCGCTGAGCCACTGTGCCGCTGTCTCAGCTGTTCCTGCATGTGGTACTTAACAACAGCTTGCTTTAAAACATGATCACAAACCTCACCATGGTGGCTCCATCCCATTTTCTGCACATGAACCACATATTCTAGCTCGGACTGTCCAACTTTCAAAATTTACTGTGAACTATTCCAAAAAAGGAACTCAAATGGGGTTTGGAGTGCATTTGTCAAAAGTTTCTCTCAAGTGCTTCCAGCTGCACCATTCAATCTTGGTGGTTTTTAATACATCTATTAATTTCAGATGCAAGCTCTCGAGCTTCTCATAGTTGACCAGCATCCTCCCGTCTGTATTGGGTAAGCAGGCCCATGGGCAGAAGAAAGCCGCGAGAATCAAAACTTGTGCAAAAGTTTGAGGCAAGTAGCAAGTTCAAGAATGCTTGCGCTGCATCAAATGGGCAAGTGACTGACATTTTACAACTGATAACATACCTACTTCAGGGGAGCATTGAAACATAATCCATTCATAAAAGATTTGGAGGAAGGAACTGCAGAAGCTGGTTTACAGGCAAGATGGATGCTTCTTCAGGTCTGAAGAAGGGCCTCGACCCGAAACGTCACCTGTTCCTTTGCTCCAGAGATGCTGCCTGACCCGCTGTGTTACTCCAGCGTTTTGTGTCTATCTTCCATTAAAAAAAAACACCTTATCAAAATATAACCACAGGCCATTGCAAGAATTCTTCATTTGAATGACTGAAGGCATTGTTTATGGCAATATTCTGCAGGTGGGTTCAGGAATGCAATGGTTAGGAATTTCCCTGGAGTGTATGAAGCTAAGAGGTGACAAGATATAGAGCTATATGAAATTGATCGTGGCAATGACATGGGTTAAAGTCAATGGCTGTATTCCATGGGTAGAGGTGTCAAAAGCGATCGGGCTTATAGGTGAGAGAGAGGAGGTTTAAAGGTGATATGAGCAGAAGGTTTTACACAATAAAAAGTAGATGGCATCTGGAATGAGCTACCAGAGAAGGGTAGTAGAGGCAGGAATGGTAACAATATTTAAGAGGAATCTGGACAGATGCTTGAGTGAACCAGGCATAGAGAAATATGGAATTAATGCAGGCAAGTGGGAATAACATAAATAGGCATGATGGTCGACATAGATGCCGGAGGCTGACAAGTCTATTTCTTTGCTTTACAACTCTATGGCTCTGTGAAGTTGCAACTTTGCACATCACTATTAGACTCCATCCAGCAATGGATCACCGTCAGGAAATGGTTTGTAAAAAATGACCTGCAAGTTCTGTGCTTCACCTTTGCATTAACATATGTGCTTTTAGTTTAGTTTAGTTTAGTTCAGGGATGCAGTGTGGAAACAGGCCCTCCGGCCCACTGAGTCCGTGCCGACCAGCGATCTGATTACATTTTACCTTTATATGCTTCGTTGTCACCTTCCCAACAATGATCTATTCTACATTTTCCTTTCACTTTGTCCCCTTTGATGTCTCGTTTTCACACCTTGCCCTTCCACATTTCTGTTTCTCCCCCTCCCCTGCCTTTCCCACAGAGTTACTCCAGCTTTTTGTATCTATCGTCGGTGTAAACCAGAATCTGCAGTTCCTTCCTACACACTAGCCACACAATACACACGAGGGATAATATACAATTTTTGCCGAAGCCAATTAACTTACAAACCTGTATGTTTTTGGAGAGTGGGAGGAAACCGGAGCACCCGGAGAAAACCCACGCAGTCAAGGGAAGAACGTACAAACTCCGTACAGACAGCACCTGTAGTCAGGATCGAACCTGGGTCTCTGGTGCTGTAAGGTAGCAACTGTGCCGCTGCGACACTGTGCCGCCCTTGTGCAAGTTACGCAGGAAAATGCTACTTTCTTGTTCAGGATTTCCCACAAAGTCCAGATCAGGTGAGTGGGGCAAGGTTTAAAGGCGATTTGCTGGGCAAAACATTTGGCACAGAAGGTAGTGAGGGTCTGGGACGGGCTGCCAGTGATAGTAATGCCAGCAGGCGCTGTTTTATGAATCTTTTGGTTAGGCACTCGGATAAGCAAGGAATGGAGGAATATGCAGGCAGAGAAGATTAGCTTACCTTGGTATCGTAGCTCATCAGCTCATAAGTCATAGGAGCAGAATTAGGCCATTCGGCCCATCGAGCCTACTCCACCATTCAATCATGGCTGATCTGTCTTTCCTTCTCAACCCCATTCTCCTTGCCTTCCTTCTCCCCATAGCCCATGACACCCTTGTTCATCACAAATCTGCCAATGTCCACCTTAGAAAATACCCAATGACACGGCCGCCACAGCCATCTGTGGCGATGAATTGCACAGACTCACCACCCTCTGACTAAATAAATGCCTCCCCTATATAGAACATAGAATAGTACAGTGCAGCAACAACCCCTTTGGTCCACAACGCCTACGCCAAACATAATGCCAAGACCAACCCTTGCGCATAATCCATATCCCTTCATTCCCACATATCCATGTAGCTATCCAAAAAAAACCTCTTCAATGCCACTATCCTATCTGCCTCCACCACCACCACCATCTGCGTCATTTCAGGCATTTCAGGCAGGCATGTTCGGCACAGACTTTGCGGGCCAAAGGATGTGTTTGTGTGTTGTAACGTTCCATGTCCCATTATACTTTCTAATGTCTTCAACGCGGGAGGGAATACAAGTAGCAGATTATACCGAGGCCGAGAATTCTTACAAGTTGCAAAAAGTACAAGCCAGGCAAATACACTAACCACTGACATACCAGCCTTGTCAGCAAATTCAGGGAAAGAGCACATATTTTAAAAATCAGTGCCAGCCTTGGAGAGTGTTTGGGGAAGAATTGTACATGCCGAGGTGCATATTGAAGCCGCTCTGTTTTAACTACGCCCCTTCTGGCTTCTGCTGACCCAGGGGAGAGAAAATCGCATCTCACAGGAGGTAAGCCTTATTTTAACATCATTACCATACAGCAGCTTACACCCCAGCGGTATGAATATTTACTTTTCTAACCTCTAGTAACCCTTGCTTTCCCTCCCTCTCCATCACTCATGCTTCCCAGTTCTCTGACCAGTCTGACCGTCCCCTGATTAAATGTTATCTCTGTATGCTTCGTTGTCAACTTCTCCTAGCTAACAACAATCTATTCTCCATTTTCCTTGACCTCCATCCCCTTTGATGTCCCGTTTTCACACCATACCCTTCCTTACCTCTGTGCCTCCCTCTCCCCCGACTCTCAGCCAGAAGAAGGGTCTCGACCCGAAACGTCACCCATTCCTTCTATCCAGAGATGCTGCCTGTCCCGTCGAGTCACTCCAGCCTTTTTGAGTCTATTATCGGTGTAAATCAGCATCTGCAGTTCCTTCCTACACATATTTCTGCAGCGTTATTGCAAGGTAGGGAAAAGCGTCACCATGCAAACTATCCAGAGATGCAGGATAGAGCGAGGGTAAGAGGCTGGTAAACGTGATTTCAATAGTGAGCGGTGGAATGCTAAATTCTGACTGATATCAAGTATAAATCAATCTGTTACTCTCCATGTCTGGATATTTAATATTCTGAAGAATTTGCTTCTCATTCATCACACCTCACTTTACCTCCCCCCCCCCACCCCCCCCCCCCCCCCCAGTTTGCTCCCATTGTTCAGCGTGCCAATCCGAGTGTGCTCGATCAAAGTCCATCTTGCACCCATTATGGGTCAATTGGTAACATATTCCTTTTGATCTCCCATTTAATTGTGTTCTCTGCTCTCTTTTAATTTCTGGAATCTGCCAGCCAGTCAGCAACGCTAGTCTTTGTCGCCACAATTACAGGGTTCGAACGAGGCAGTGGGTTGTTTCATAATTTTGCCCCCCAAATGCTGACGATGGTAAAAATGTTTTCTTTTCCTTCGTCAGAAGTCTGGTGAGACCACACTCTCCTCTTGAGTCGGTCATCCAGAAAACCTTCTTTTTTTTTTACCTCTTGGTCTCTTTATTTTAAATTGAAATGCCTGGTGTTAGTTAGCAATGCCATTGAGCTGAAGAAGGGTCTCGACCCGAAACGTCACCCATTCCTTCTCTCCAGAGATGCTGCCTGTCCCGCTGAGTTACTCCAGCATTGTGTGCCTATCTTCCAGCTGAACACTTGGCCAGGATCATCCTAGCTTTGAAACATAAACTGCTGGATTAACTCAGAGGGTCGGGCAGCATCTGTGGAGGGAATAGACAGGCGACACTTTGGGTCGAGACCTTTCTTCGGGTCCCAACCCAAAAATATTGGTGGTCCATTCCCTCCACAGATACTGTGTAATAATCCATTGAGTTTCTCCAGTGTTATGATCAAACTTTCAGCATCTGGAACTCTGTGTGTCTTCATCCTAGTTTTACCCTTGGTTTTGTCTTTATTATGGATTGGACATGGAAGACTATATCTGTCCCACCAATCTTGATGGGAAGGCTGGAAATGGTTGGATAGATCAATAGTTGTGACTGAAAAATGAACCACCACAAGTGGTCAGAACCAATATTGTGTAAGCCATTTACATGGTGAAATTCTTTCCACCGCAATGTTTAGCTGAATAAATCAGCTTTGTGCTCATGGAGAGAGTTTGCTGCAGTTGTGGGCATGATTGAAGTTGGTTAAACTGCTGTTCCCAGAGATAAACTGTAAATGCAGACTGGGCGATCATTTAGCTGAACCCCTTTGCTCAGCCTTGGCCTATGCGACTTCCCAGTTGCCAAACACTTTAACTCCACTTCCCATTCCCACACTGATCTCTCTACACTGGCCTCCTCCACTGTCAGGATGAGGCCAATCGGATGAACAGCACCTCATATTTCGCTTGGGCAGGTTACAACCCAGGAGAATGACACTTGGTTGCTCTAACTATCCCTTGAATTTCCTCCCTCTCTGTCCTACCCCATCCTAGCTGTCCTATCAGTTTCACTGTCCTGTGTAATTTCACTGTTTGAATCCAATCCACAGTCAACAATGGACCATTGTGGACTCCACCTTCCTTGATCATTGTTACTGGCTTTGGTTTACATACCTTTCATTCATTTGTTCTTCATAGGTAGTGTGCTGACAATGGATAGAAAATTGGTTGGCGGACAGGAAACAGAATAGGGATTAACGGGTCCCTTTTAGAATGACAGGCAGTGACTAGTGGGGTACCGCAAGGCTCGGTGCTGGAATCACAGCTATTCACAATATATAATTAATGATTTTGATGAAGGGATTACAAATAACATTAGCAAATTTGCAGATGACACAAAGCTGAGTGGCAGTGTGAACTGTGAGGAGGATGGTATGAGAATGCAGGGTGACATGGACAGGTTGGGTGAGTGGGCAGATGCATGGCAGATGCAGTTTAATGTGGATAAATGTGAGGTTATCCACTTTGGTAGCAAAAACAGGAAGGAAGATTATTATCTAAATGGTGTTAAGTTGGGAAAAGGAAAAGTTCAACGGGATCTGGGGGTCCTTGTTAATCAGTCAATGAAAGTAAGCATGCAGGTACAGCAGGCAGTGAAGAAAGCGAATGGCATGTTGGCCTTCATAACAAGAGGAGTTGAGTATACGAGCAAAGAGGGCCTTCTGCAGTTGTACAGGGCCCTAGTGAGACCATACCTGGAGTTTTGTGTGCAGTTTTGGTCTCTAAATTGGAGGAATGGTAATTTTGCTATTGAGGGAGTGCAGCATAGGTTGACAAGGTTAATTGCAGGGATGGCAGGACTGTTGTATGCTGAGAGAATGGAGTTGCTGGGCTAGTATACTCTTTTTGGAATTTGGAAGGATGAGGGGGTATCTTATTGAAACATATAAGATTATTAAAGGGTTTGGACACGCTAGTGGCAGGAAACATGTTCCCGATGTTGGGGGAGTCCAGAACCAGGGGCCACAGTTTAAGAATAAGCCATTTAAAACGGAGATGAGGAAACACTTTTCCACACAGAGAGTTGTGAGTCTGTGGAATTCTCTGCCTCAGAGGGTGGTGGAGGCCGGTTCTCTGGATACTTTCAAGAGAGAGCTAGATAAGGCTTTTGAAGATAGTGGTGTAAGGGGATATGGGGAGAAGGCAGGAACGGGGTACTGATTGTGGATGATCAGCCATGATCACATTGAATAGCGGTGCTAGCTTGAAGGGCCGAATGGCCTACTCCTGAATCTATTATCTATTGTCTATACCTTTTCATATCTCTAGTTTCCCTCCTATAACCATATAACCATATAACAATTACAGCACGGAAACAGGCCATCTCGGCCCTACAACTCCGTGCCGAACATTTATTTTCCCTTAGTCCCACCTGCCTGCACTCATACCATAACCCTCCATTCCCTTCTCATCCATATGCCTATCCAATTTATTTTTAAATGATACCAACAAACCTGCCTCCACCACTTCCACTGGAAGTTCATTCCACACCGCCAGCACTCTCTGAGCAAAGAAGTTCCCCCTCATGTTACCCTTAAACTTCTGTCCCTTAATTCTGAAGTCATGTCCTCTTGTTTGAAGCTTCCCTATTCTCAAAGGGAAAAGCTTGTCCACATCAACTCTGTCTATCCCTCTCATCATTTTAAAGACCTCTCTCAAGTCCCCCCTTAACCTTCTGCACTCCATAGAACAAAGTCCGAACTTATTCAACATTTCTCTGTAACTTAGTTGTTGAAACCCAGGCAACATTCTAGCAAATCTCCTCTGTACTCTCTCAAGATTTGGTCTCACCAATGTCTTGTACAATTTTAACATTACACCCCAGCTTCTATACTCAATGCTCTGATTTATAAAAGCTAGCATACCAAAAGCTTTCTTTACCACCCTATCTGTATGAGATTCCACCTTCAAGGAACTATGCACGGTTATTCCCAGATCCCTCTGTTCAACTGCATTCTTCAATTCCCTACCATTTACCATGTACGTCCTATTTTGATTTGTCCTGCCAAGGTGTAGCACCTCACATTTATCAGCATTAAACTCCTTCTGCCATTTTTCAGCCCATTCTTCCAAGTAGCCTAAATCACTCTGTAGACTTTGGAAATCCTCTTCATTATCCACAACACCCCCCTATCTTGGTATCATCTGCATACTTACTAATCCAATTTACCACTCCTTCTTCCAGATCATTGATGTACATGACAAACAACAAAGGACCCAACACAGATCCCTGAGGCACCCCACTAGTCACCTGCCTCAACCCGACAAACAACCATCCCCCATTACCCTCTGGCGTCTCCCATTCAGCCACTGTTGAATCCATCTTGCTACTCCTGCATTTATACCCGACAGTTGAACCTTCTTAACCAACCAATCCTCCCTGACTCTCAGGCTGAAGAAGGGTCTCGACCCAGAACATCACCTATTCCTTCTCTCCAGAGATGCTGCCTGTCCCGCTGAGTTACTCCAGCACTTGTGACGAGTTACTTGTGGGGGCCGGTGGGGGCGCTGCACTGGCAGCAGCCCTGTCAGCAGTGTGTTAGTCTTTTCAACTTTTTTTATTTTTTTAGTATGTCTTAAAGTCTGTTTTTACCCGTTTAGGGCGTCTCCCCATTCAGCCACTGTTGAATCCATCTTGCTACTCCTGCATTTATACCCAACAGTTGAACCTTCTTAACCAACCAATCCTCCCTGACTCTGTCTGAAGAAGGGTCTCGACCCAGAACATCACCTATTGCTTCTCTCCAGAGATGCTGCCTGTCCCGCTGAGTTACTCCAGCACTTGTGATGAGTTACTTGTGTCTTAAGTCTGTAGTACGTTGGAGGGCAGGAGAGATGAAAGGGCAAAGTGTACAGTGGGATGACGTGAAAGGAGACCGTAAGTGAAAGGACAGGGGACAGACCGCAAGGGAGCGTTAACGGGAAGAGACAGATTCGGTTGTGAAAGAATTGATCTTGAGGTGAGAACCGTAAGTAAGTTCTGTAATTAGATTATGTTTCATTTGTTTGCTGTGATAGGCATTTGTCTTCTCTAAGCGCTACTCCATCTCCAGATCACTGGATGAATTTAGGTGAATCAAGAGGAATCTCACAGGTCTTCTCTTTTCTGTCTCATGCATCCAATTGGATAGTGAGTGGACAAAACATTTCTCCATCTATCCCGACCCCACCTTCTCCTCCACTCCAGCCTCCCTCTGTAAATTATCCCTAGTGTGTGGGATAGGAGTGGTGATGGTGGTTGCCACGGACGCTGTATCTCTGAACTAAATCATTCATTCATCACCGTTGAAAACATTAGCGACGCAGTGGCGCTGGTTTCCGACGGGAACGGTGACGGGCGCACCACACATCTCTGTCCTCCAGTTCCTGCGGACTTCCGCCGCTGGAAGTATCGGTATTTGGTGTGTGTGCTTCATCATCATTCCTTACAATGCTACGTACAAAAGTGATCGCAACTTCTACTGAAGTGTGGATCGCTAGAATCTCATCTGCCTTTTGGCAGGTCTTGTTTTTGGTCCTGGGGCTAGGGGTCCACAGCCCCCTCCTCACCTGGCAAACCAGGTGGGGGAGACGGTTTAGTTGCCGACTAGCCGACCATGGAGCAGGTAGCGCGGGATTACATGGTACCCGTGGCAGGGGGGGGGAATCTCATCCCGACCTGACCTGAACTAAACTAAGTTTTATCTGTCTATGTCTCTGTCTATATCCCTCATTTCCCTTTCCCCTGACTCTCAGTCTGAAGAAGGGTTTCGACCAAAAACGTCACCTATTCCTTCCCACCAGAGAAGCTGCCTGTCCAGCTGAGTTACTCCAGCAGTTTGCGTCTATGAACTAAACTAAACACTGGTGTCATGCTTTGCTGCACCCCATGGCTTCATTCCAGGATTACGACACCATGGACAACTATATCAAGGCATCTGTATAGGAAAGTGGCGGTGGAGCATGCCTGACTGGCCGTTGACACACATACAATTGGCGCACTGTTTTGTGTCTGTGGCCTATCATCAATATGAAGGAAAACAAGCAATAAGGTAAGAACATAGGAAGAAGTAGCAGATGAATGAGCACGTCTGTTATGGGAGCAAGAGACAGGTGCTGATTTACAAGAAAAGACACAAAGTGCTGGAGCAACTCAACGGGTCAGGCAGCATCTCTGGAGGACATGAATAACAGTCTGATGTGAATTCAGACATGAATGCCTGGAGAACAGTCCTGAACTACCATCTACCTCATTGATGACCCTCGGACTATCCTTGATCAGACTTTACTGGCTTTATCTTGCATTAAATGTTATTCCCTTATCATGTATCTATGTACTGTGAACTGCTCGATTGAAACCATGTATTGGCTTTCCGCTGACTGGTTAGCACGCAACAAAGCTTTTCACTGCACCTCGGTACACGTGACAAAAAACTTAAAACTGAAACTGAAACTGAAACTGAATCCCGATCCAAACCATCACCAATCCATGTTCTCCAGAGATCATGCTCATCGTTCATAAGTGATAGGAACAGAATTAGGCCATTCGGTCCATCAACTCTACTCTTCAATCAAGGCTAATCTATCTCTCCCACCTAACCCCATTCTCCTGCCTTCTCCCCATAACCCCCCCGCACCCATACCCAATCAAGAATCTCTCTACCTCTTCCTTAAAAATATCCATTGACTTAGCCTCAACGGCCCTCTGACTTAGAAGCTGCCTGACCCACTGAGTTACTCCAGTACTTGTTACGAGTTACTTGTGTCTTAAGTCTACAGTACATTGGAGGGCAGGAGATATGAAAGGGCAAAGTTTATAGTGGCACAAAGTGAATGGAGGCCGTAAATGAAAGGACGGTGGACAGGCTGTAAACAGCGTAAACAGGACCAGACAAATTCTGTTCTGAATGTGTTGATCATGGGGTCAGAGGTCAGCCATCTATACATTTCTCAGGTGTTCCCTGTAGTAACTTGATCCTGTTCCACAACTGGATCCCAGCCAAGAACTGAAATTGTTCCAGATGTGTGTATTCGGGAACAGTTAAGTACTTCATAACTCAACGGAACTGAGTTTAAAAAGTCACAAAATACTGAAGTTTTAAATACCATCCAAATGCATCCGAACTCTTGTAGGTGCTTTAATAAGATCTAAATTAACGATGCATTACAACATTAAAGAACATTTAGTAGATTCAACAGAGTGTATTTATTATCTAAAAGTCCTTTCGCACCACCAGACGACTTCACAGCCAGTTTCATCCAGTATCACATAGCAGAAAGTCTGGCAGTGCCTCATGCTGCCCAATATTCATGGATTCAACGCATATGCAGAGGGCATTTGACCTGGCTTCAAACTCCCCAGTTGGAGCAGGAGCTGTTGGGTGGCACTGCGGTTGCTGCCTCACAAAGCCAGAGTCCCGGGTTCGATCCTGACCATGGTTGCTTGTCTGTACGGAGTGTCGTATGTTCTCCCTTGACCTCCTTGGGTTTTCTCTGACATCCTTGGTTTCCTCCCACACGACATACAGTATCATTGATCAATTGGCTTGGTGTAAGGGAAGAATTACCCCAAGCGTGTGTAGGATAATGTTAATGCGAGGGGGTCGCTTATCGGTGCGGACTGATGGGCCGAAGGGCCTGTTTTCATGCTGTATCTCTAAACTAAACTGAACATATCAAGGGTCCTTTCATTTTTTTAGGACAAGAGGACATGACTTCAGAATTAAGGGACAGAAGTTTAGGGGTAACATGAGGGGGAACATCTTTACTCAGAGAGTGGTAGCGGTGTGGAATAAGCTTCCAGTGGAAGTGGTGGAGGCAGGTTCGTTGGTATAATTTAAAAATAAATTGGATAGGCATATGGATGAAAAGGGAATGGAGGGTTATGGTATGAGTGCAGGCAGGTGGGACTAAGGGAAAAAAAGTTGTTCGGCACGGACTTGTAGGGCCGAGATGGCCTGTTTCCATGCTGTAATTGTTATATGGTTATATGGTTAATGGTTAATGTAGAAGGAGGCCATTCAGCCTGGTGGTTCCCTGGATAGAAATACCATTGGTTCCATTTCCCCTGTCCTATTTCCTCCCTTTTAATTCTTTCTCATGTGCCCATGAACTTCACGTGGTGCAAACCTACACAAGGTCCATGGTATTTTGGTGCTGATGTGTTCTTGACTGATGGAGGCCAAGGTACCAAAATCCCTCCTATCCATCCTATCTACCCATGATGTATTCAGGAACTTGAAGCTTTTTGACTCTCTCCACCGACGTCCCACCAAAGAAGACAATTCTGTGAACCTCAGCTTTCCCTTCCTAAAGTCAAGTATTAACTCCTTGATCTTGAATCTCTCAACCAGATTATCGATCTTCCTCCTGTGTCCTTACTCGTTATTCATCCAACAATCATGGAGCTGTCTTTACTTTAGTTTAGGTTAGAGATTCAGTGCAGAAACAGGCCCTCTGGCCTACCGAATACGTGCCGACCAGCGACCCCCCCACACACTAACGTTATCCTACACACACAAGGGACAATTTTCAATTATACCAAGCCAATTTTACCTATAAAGCTGTACTACTTTGGAGTGTGGGAAGAAGCCGGAGCTCCCAGCGAAGTCCCATGCTGGTCACTGGGAGAAGGTACGGACTCCGTACAGACAAGCGTCCGCAGTAAGGATCGAACCTGGGTCTCTGGCGCTGTAAGGCAGCAACTCTACCTCTGCGCCACCATGCCACCCATTGTCGGTAAATATGAAAATGATATTGGAGCTGTGTCTGGCCACACTGTCATGGGTAATGAGAGCAGAACAGTGGACTAAGCACACATCATGGACACATGAGCACACACGGCAATGTTGTTGCCAGTGTGGATTATTTAATGAGATTGTAAAGTCATAAGTGATAGAAGCTGAATTAGGCCATTCGGCCCATCAAGTCTAAAACTGGCTGATCTATCTCTCCCTCGTAACCCCATTCTCCTGCCTACTCGCCATAACCTCTGACACCCGTACTAATCAAGGATCTATCTATCTCTGCCTTAAAATATCCACAGACTTGGCCTCCACATCCTTCTGTGGCAAAGAATGGCCTCCGACTAAGGAAATTTCTCCTCATTTCCTTCCTAAAACAACATCCTTTAATGATGAGGTTATGACATCTAGACTCTCCCACTAGTGGAAACATTCAGAATAAAATATATTTAAAATGGATAAAGAACTCTGTTAAACAACGGTGTGATGGGGATGAGATGAATCAACTGCAAGCCTTTGGGTTTTGTGCGATAAAGTAATCGGGAATTAGAAAAACATGATTGAAACCGTCATAAAAAATAATCAAAGTTGGTCACAAAAAGCTGGAGTAACTCAGCATCACTGGGGAGAAGAAATGGATGACGTTTCGGGTCGAGACCCTTCTATCCCTTCGTTTAATCGGCAATCCATCGTTTTCCCGTCTCCGGGGATTTTGATGTCCAAATGATGCTCTTCCAACTGGCATTTTGATCAATAACGACAGTTCGATGAATGACTTGTACAGTTCAAAACAAGTGCTGTTTGCTTTTGATTTACTGCATCCTTACAGGGAGGCGATTGACTAATTTCTGACTGTTCTCATCATCCATGGCTCCCTGCAGTCAGTGGCCGCCACTGAAGCAGCAAACTGCAGGGATACCAGTTCAATACATCATTTTGCTGGTCATAGAAAACATAGGTTTAAGATGAAGGGGAAAAGATTTAATAGGAATCTGAGGGGTAACTTTTTCACACAAAGGGTGGCGGGTGTATGGAACGGGCTGCCGGAGGATGTAGTTGAGATCTCAACATTTAACAAGCACATTTATAGGACAGGTTTGGAGGGATATGGACCAAACATAGGCAGGTGGGATTTGTGTAGCTGGGACATGTTGGCCAGTGTGGGCAAGTTGGGTTGAAAGGCCTGGTTCCACACTGTATCACTATGACTCTATATTTTCAGTACAAACTAACCTAATTTCATTAGTAGTCTTAAATGTATTATTTAAGGCAGTTTTTACACGTAATGCATTTACTTTTTTTCACTTTCTTTCGTACTGATGGAAAAATGGTATCCTCATTTTGAGAATACCATTAGTTGTGCAATAGGATCCATGGTCAATTCTCAAATGCATTCTCCATCACCTCAAAGGATTTCGGCTGGGATTCAGCCGAAGACCCGTCGGTCGTCACGACCGGGAGGGAGCTGGAGATGTAGGCGCGTGGAGCGAGGGCCGGCAGGAGGGTGAACCGGGGTAACGCCTCCAGCGCCTTCAATGTCGGCCACAGGAAGCGCCCCCAGGACACAAAGATGGCCGGGCGAGGAGAGGGACGTCGGTTCCCGGGATCGGCTCCAGTACATCGAGCGTGCGGACCGATCGTAGTCTGGACTGTGAATAATGGCGCCATAACACAGTGGTGCCAGCATGTGTAATATATGAAAGAATAACTTCACTGTGCAGTTGCATACGTGACAAATAAATCACCATTGAACCATTGATTGTTGTATCAGTTCTACAACGTTGGAGCTTGAAAGGAAATCAAAACACCCAGAGCAGACTTGTTATCATGAGCAAAAGATGGAACCTTCATACAGATGGCATTGGAGCTGTGTCTGGCTAAACAGTCATGGGTGTACAGAAAGGATTAAACCATAGCAAAAGGATTTGAGTATAGGAGCAGGGAGGTTCTACTGCAGTTGTACAGGGTCTTGGTGAGACCACACCTGGAGTATTGCGTACAGTTTTGGTCTCCAAATCTGAGGAAAGACATTCCTGCCATAGAGGGAGTACAGAGAAGGTTCACCAGACTGATTCCTGGGATGTCAGGACTTTCATATGAAGAAAGGCTGGATAGACTCGGCTTGTACTCGCTAGAATTTAGAAGGTTGAGGGGGGATCTTATAGAAACTTACAACATTCTTAAGGAGTTGGACAGGCTAGATGCAGGAAGATTGCTCCCGATGTTGGGGAAGTCCAGGACAAGGGGTCACAGTTTAAGGATAAGGGGGAAATCTTTTAGGACCGAGATGAGGAAAAGATTTTTCACACAGAGAGTGGTGAATCTCTGGAATTCTCTGCCACAGAAGGTAGTTGAGGCCAGTTCATCGGCTATTTTTAAGAGGGAGTTAGATGTGGCCCTTGTGGCTAAAGGGATCAGGGGGTATGGAGAGAAGGCAGGTACAGGATACTGAGTTGGATGATCAGCCATGATCATATTGAATGGTGGTGCAGGCTCGAAGGACCGAATGGCCTACTCCTGTACCTATTTTCTATGTTTCTATGTTTCTATGTCTCTACAGCCATTAATATGCAACCTGGAGCTGTGGGACTGCCATACGATCATGTCACCCTTACAATTAATATTATTCCAGTGAACCGTTTTATGATTAATAAAACATGTAAATGTGTTTGACCATGTAGAATTCATAGTTTGTTCACTTGGACTAGTCTGCTGCCCCTTGATGCATCATTGGTTCTCCCTATCTTGGTGTAGATAAATCCAGATTTCCTTCCTCAAAATGGACTCCATTTTGATATTCAGCTCATGTTGGAAACATAGAAACATAGAAAATAGGTGTAGGAGTAGGCCATTCGGCCCTTCGAGCCATTCAATATGATCAATGCTGATCATCCAAAATCAGTACCCCATTCCTGCTTTCTCCCCTTATCCCTTGATTCCATTCCCCCTAAGAGCTATATCTAACTCTTTCTTGAATACGTCCAGTGAACTGTCTTCCACTGCCTTCTGTGGCAGATAATCCCACAGATTCACAATTCTCTGTTCCAATGTGACTTTGTATCCGTCCCTCATTCCATCCACACTTGGACTTCCAATGTCTTTTAGACCATAGACATTAGAGACACAGCACTGAAACAGGCCCTTCGGCCCACCGAGCTCCGTGCTGACCAGCGATCACCCCATACGCCAGCACTGACTTACACACTAGGAACAATTTACAATTTTATACTGAAGCCAATTAACCAACAAATCGGTACGTCTTTGGAGTGTTGGAGGAAACTGAAGCACCCGGAGCAAATCCAGATGGTCACAGGGAGAACAAACAAACTCCGCACAGACAGCACCTGTAGTCAGCATCGAACCGGGGTCTCTAGTGCTGTGAGGCAGCAACTCTACCGCTGCACCACTGTGCCGTTCTTCCTCTGCTGTTGCCTTGCTGTGTCCTCTTCCTCTGCTGATCTATTTGCACAGACTCTTTTACATTTGCAAGGCTCGCTTTCTTACCATTTCATAAGAGTCATAACGTCATAAGTGTGGGCAGTAGGATTAGGCCGTTTGGCCCATCAAGTCTACTCCGCCATTCAATCATGGCTGATCCATCTCTACCTCCTAACCCCATTCTCCTGCCATCTCACCATAACCTCTGCACCCCTTCCTAATCAAGAATCTATCTGTCTCTACCTTTCTGGTTGCTTGCGACACAATACACAATACAATGTATTTGTCACTTGAACAAGAGGCTCAAATAAAATGTGGTTTCTACAGTCATACACACAAGAAATAAAGAACCAAGACGCAACACAATTTACACAGACATCCATCACAGCGCATCTCCTCCTCGCTGTGATGGAAGGCAAAAAAGCTTATCTCTCCCCTGCACTCCCCATTCCCCTCCCGATGTCCGAGTCAAAGCCCCCGGTGGGCGATGGCAATTGTCCCGCGGCCATTAATGCCGCGCCGGGTGATGCAAGGCCGCGCTCCGGGTCTTGTTGTTGGAGCCCCCAGCGGGCACTACCAAAGTCCCGCAGCCGTTGAAGCCACGCCGGGCGTTGATGTAAGGCCCCGCTCCAGGTACTCCTCGACCTCGCGACTTGGGCAGGAGAAGTCGCCGTTGCGGAAGCCCCGAAAAGCGGTCTCCCAGCAGGGACCCGCGGGCTCCCGATATTACTGCAGATATGCAACCTGGGTAATAATTTCTTCAAATTGCCCTTTGGTCAGCACATGGCATCCCTGCATTTGGCCATGTAATGTGTCTCATCTGGCGTTGCACAGCTTCACATCTTTGCACACACTTTCCGGAGTTCACTTCTACTCAAATGGTAGCCATTCCCATAATCTCAGCTCTCATACATGCAACACCATCTCTGCTAAGCTAACACTTCAACCCAGCAAAAACTGCAATTATCTGTTTGCAATTTCAAACTGTATTACGGAAGGGTCCTTCCTCCTTGTTCTGGTTACACGAGTCAAAAATGGTCAACAGTTTAATTTCTACAAGATGTGTCGAAAGTTGGGAACATAATTTGTGGGCTTTAAAGTTCAACAGCACACTTTGCCCTTGTGGTCAATGTGCTACAGTCACATAAAACAGAAATTTCTGGCAGCATATGTTCATGGAGCAACGACTTCAACTTCTCAAATCCAATTTTCATTTTACAGAGATATTATCTCTGCGTTTCGCTTTATTTTCGTTTTCCAGCATCTGCATTTAACAAAAAATGTTTTTTTTAAATTAACTATTAACTAATTTTGTCTGAGGCCGGTTCCCTGGATACTTTCAAGAGAGAGCTAGATAGGGCTCTTAAAGATAGCGGAGTCAGGGGAGAAGGCAGGAACGGGGTACTGATTGGGGATGATCAGCCATGATCACATTGAATGGCAGTGCTGGCTCGAAGGGCCGAATGGCCTACTCCTGCACCTATTGTCTATTGTCTATCTATTGTCTGTTCTGGTTATCTTGTACAGTCAACTTAATATGGAGTGAACATCATTGCTGGCTGTGATTTATTCTATACTCTTTCATTCCTCTTGTTTCCCTCTCCCCTGAAAGGGTCTTTACCCGAAACGTCAACAATTTATTTTCACCAGCGATTCTGCCAGACCCGCTGAGTTACTCCAGCTTTCTGTGTCTATCAAGGGTGAACTCTTTGGGTCCCTGCTATGTCCATACTTCAGATGGGATACTTGCTTTAAATGCATAACGTTGCATATCTAGTGGGTTAAATTAACAATGTGCTTTGTGAAACTGTGGAATTCTCTGCCACAGAAGGCAGTGGAGGCCAGTTCACTGGATTTTTTTCTAGAGAGAGAGTTAAATATAGCTTTTAAGCTAACGGAATCAAGGTGATATGAGGAGAAAGCAGGAATGGGGTACTGATTTTGGATGACCAGCCACGATCAAATGGAATGACAGTGTTGGCGCAAAGGGGAGAATGGCCTACTCCTGCACCTATTTTCTATGTTTTCCATGTTTCTATGTTAAACCAAGAATGTACAGATTGGGACAAAGGAACTACCATGATGGAAGGTCCCGACCCGAACAATCCCCCATCCTTTTTCTCCATAGATGCTGCCTGACCTGCTGAGTTACTCCAGCAATTTTTGTCTATCTTCGGTGCAAACTAACATCTGCAGTTCCTTTTTGGTGTGGGCGCTGAGAGTCGGCTGCCCTGTCAGCAGCGTGTCTGTTATTTCGACTTTTTTTGTTTGTTTTTGGTTTGTCTAAATGTATGTTTTGGATGTTTCTCGTTGTTTGTGTGGGGGTACCATTCTTCAGTCACCCTCGATGATTTTTTTCAATGGCACTTCTCCGCCTAACAGCTTGGATTGCAACGGCCTTACCTGGTGTTGGGCCCCGAGCATCAGCCACGGGCGCAGTTTTCCATCACGGAGCGGGCGAACCCTTGCCGGGGGTCGCGGGAGAGGACTGCTCTGATTGCTGGCCCGCGGACTACGACATCCTGAAGCCTCGGTCTGCGGAGCTTCTATCCGCGGGCGAGGCGTGGACTTACCATCCAAAGCCTGTGATCCCTCGCCGGGGATCGGCGGAGAAGAGCTCCGACCGCCGGCCTGCGTCCTATAACATCCTGAAGCCGCGGTCTCCTATAAGAAGTTCCGACTCAGGCGCTCCAAGCCGCAGAGTGTGCTTGAACATTCATGGCCCCGACCATGGGTGAACAAGGGAGGAGGACTGGCTGAACTTTGTGCCTTCCACCACAGTGAAGAATGCTGTGGTGGATGTTTGTGTTAAACCTTATTGTATATTATGTGTTCTTTTTAAGTGTATCGCTGCTGGCAAATTCATGTCACTGCACCTTCAGGTGCATGTGACAAACAACATTGACTTTGACTTTGACTTTTTCTGTCACTCTGTCCAGACAGACAGAAAGCTCTAGCCTGTTCAGTACCAATAACAGATTAGTATTCAATATAGACAAATAGGGAACCGCAGATGTTGGCTTACAAAAGAGACACAAAATGCTGGAGTAACTCAGCGGGTCAGTCAGCATCTCTCGATAATATGGATAGGTGATGTTCCAGGTTGGGACTGTGAAGGAGAGTTCGGACTCAAAACGTCACCTGTCCATGATCTCCAGAGATACTGCCTGACCCATCTAGTTATTCCTGCACTTTGTGTTTTTTTTTACAGTATACATGTGATGTGGTTCTTAAAGAGGTGTACACACAATAAAACATAACCAGAAATGCCACAAATCCAATTGTGTGAATAGCCGAGTCAAGCGGCTCCCAACTTTTTTGTCCTTTTGGGTTGAAAATTGGGCCTTCTTTGGCTTAAGAAAGGGTTCCGATCGGAAACATCTCCCTTCGCAGATGCTGCCTGGCTTGCAGATTTCCTCCAACACTTTATTTAATTTGTTCCTTCTTCCTATGCATTGGTTTGGCAGAACTCAGTTGCTGTTCTTCAGAAGTTGCAACAGATATCGCACTTATTCTTCAGCATGTATATCGATCTTAATAAACATAAATTTTCAGATTGCACAAATTTTGGCGTGTGGGCACAATCTATCAATGACAATGTGCCTTTAAAAGCTTTACACAGTCACCCGTCAGAATACAAAAACTAAATACACATGAATTAAAAAAAATATGACGCTTACCTGCTTTAAATCACAATGTTTATTTGGCAGTAACATTACATTCCTAAGGAACAGAAAGTGGAAACTGCAAATATCTACTTCCTTGGCCTGCCTGCTTCATTTTAAAAGGTTTGTCTAGCAGTTGAGTTCTGAAATCAATTCTGATTATTAATGATGGAAATATTTTTCTTGATGATCTGTGAGTGTGGGTTGAAGTGGGCATTTATCAATGCTTGCTGATAAAAATCGCCTCCTGCCAAGCCTATCTATGCATCAACAGGCTTAGGCGTCCTGATGTAGGATCTATGCTTCAGATAGGGAACGGTTTAAAGGACAGTCTTCCTCAGGAGGGAATAACCCAGAAGCAAGAACACAATTAAAAACTCTCAGGGTCTTTGTGCCACAAGTAATTTTTATTACACTTTTCCTGTTGGCCTCATGCAGATAGCCTAGAATAAGGACAGTTGATGGCATGTACATATTAAGTTTAGTTTAGTTTTGTTTAGAGATATAGTGCGGAAACAGGCCCTTTGGCCCACCGAGTCCGCGCCGATCAGCGACCCCCGCACTCTAACACTATCCTACATGCACTCGGGACAAGTTACAATTTTACCAAGCCAATTAGCTGACAAACTTGCACGACTTTGGAGTGTGGGGGAATCCAGAGCTCCCGGAATAAAACCCAACGCAGGTCAAGGGGAGAAGACACGAACTCCGTACAGACTGCACCTGTGGTCAGGATCGAACCCAGGTCTCTGGCGCCGTAAGGCGGCAACTCTACCGCTGCTCCACCGTGCCACCCTTTGTTGATTCAGCAATTGTTGCCTTTATGCAAGCTTGCAACTACACGACTGCGTCACGGTTTACGAGGGGTTAACCGAACAAAGGAATCCTCGGATTTATTTAGTGCCTTTCATTTCCTTTTCAGGACGGCCTGAAACATTAAACTGCCCATGAAGTACTGCTAAAGTGTAGTCAATTTTGTAATGGAAGAAACCTGTGAAGCTCTTAGATTTTTTTGCAACTACTGTATCTGTCAGCTCTAATGACTTACCGATGGGCTACTGCCTTAGTCTGCATGAACCACTTTAGGTGATATATTTCTTTGCCCAGTTTTTTAATAGAGAGTTTAGCTGATTTGTGCACATATCCAGAAAAGGTAATTTCTTGGTTTAAATGATAAAGTAATTGAGTTTCAGGAGTTAATGGCACTTTGAGCTGTGCATGTCGATTTTGCATTTTTGCTTTGCAACTTTATATAGTTCAGTTATCAATAGGGTAACTAGATTGTGGTGGAGGTATTGAGTACTTTGAATTCTTTGGTTCTTTAGTCTCACTACTCTCTTAACAAGAAGTTTCTCATCTCAATTCCACTAGCGCCTTTTACTGTTCTCTCTCCATCACTCAGAGACACTGAGCAAAGGGGACACTGTGGGATTGCCATTCTTCTGTACACCCTGCCCAATTTCTCTTTACAGTCGTTTCATTTCTCCAAAAAAGAAAAACAATGAAGTGAGTTATTTGTGAACATTCCCAGGATGAAGATAACCATGGCCAAGGTAGCTGGAACGGAAACTGGAAGGGCGGCATATGAGCTACTGCCTCACCGCGCCAGAGGCCCGAGTATGATCCAGACTACCGGTGCATGTCTGTACGTACAGGCGTGCACCGGTAGCCTTCTCTGAGTTGTTTCCGAGATGTGCGAGTTTTCTCCAAGATTTTCGGTTTCCTCCCACACTCCACCGACATTCGGGTTTGTAGGTTGATTGGCTTGGTATGAATGTAAAATTGTGCCTAGTCTGTGTAGCATAGTGTTACTGTGCGGGGATCGCTGATCGGTGGGCCGACGGGCCTGTTTCCGCGCTGTATCTCTCAAACTAAACTAAACTAAGAAACACATTCCTATTGATATTGAAGACAAAGTGAAAATGGAGCAACGAATTCAGATGAGATTGGGGTGAATAGGAAGTTAGAGTCAAGGGACTAATGGAGAACACAAGGAACTGCAGATGCCGGTTTACCGGGTAAAAAAAGAAACAAAGTGTTGGAGTAACCCAGCGGGTCAGGCAACCTCTCTGGAGAACATGGATAGATGAGGTCTCCCTCAAACTGAGGAAGGGACCCGACCCAAAATCTCAACTATCCATGGTCTCCAGAGATGCTGCTGACCCGCTGGGTTACTCCAGTGCTTTGTGTCTTTATTTTCCAAGGAATTAATGGGCAACAGGTTGAAAGAAAAGGCTTGAAGGAACAATAGGATGGGCATGGCATGTGGAGTTGGGGTCTTGAGAGATAAAATAATGCAGTCTGAAGGGTAGTGAAGGGTGGAATTAAGTGAATGGAGAGGACCAAGGAAGGAAAATGCAAAGAGGGAGTGTGGATTGATGGGCTAGTAATTGAAACAAAGTGAATGGAAGAAAATGGGAAATAAATTGGTTAATGGATTGAATCATTGATCGGGGAGTTGGGAAAGTTGGCAACTCAGAGAGAGGCAAAGAGGCATTAGGAAATGGGGAGTGGAACTAGGGAACGATGATTGCTACTTCGAGAAGTGAATTGTGAAAACTTGAACTGTGAAATTCAAAACCTTACTTCACTGTCCTTGTTTTGCTACAACTGTGGGCGGCTAATTTTCAGATGTTTTTTTTTAATTTGTTTTGAAATAACAAATCTGTGGGATTTGCAGTCAGATGGGCTAGGTGGCCGGACAGCCCCTGTAATGGAATTACTGCAGAGGGATGGCAGCTATTGATCAGGCGCTGAATTGAAGCAACAGTTTGAAAAATTACCCCAAAAATACCTCACCGTTGATAAGTGAATCCAGGATTTCTTCAGGCCCTGGGAAGTTTAAAGCGGGGTTGGGGAAATGAAGAGCAGCTGTCAATTGGATTTGTTTACAATTTCTCCAGCTTTTTCTGCATTCCTTCGCTTTTGACTTGACAAAGCCACCTTCAGGAGGAAGGATTGGGAGCAACTGGGGAACAGGCAACTCATCAAGTATTCATCTTCTAGATCCTAAGTGATAGGAGTAGAATTAGGCCATTCGGCCCATCATGTCTACACCTCAATTCAATCATGGCTGATCAATCTCTCCACGCTATTATTATCTAAATGGTGGCCGACTAGGAAAAGGGGAGATGCAGCGAGACCTGGGTGTCATGGTACACCAGTCATTGAAAGTAGGTATGCAGGTGCAGCAGGCAGTGAAGAAAGCGAAAGGATTTGAGTATAGGTGCAGGGAGGTTCTACTGCAGTTGTACAGGGTCTTGGTGAGACCACACCTCGAGTATTGCGTACAGTTTTGGTCTCCAAATCTGAGGAAGGACATTATTGCCATAGAGGGAGTGCAGAGAAGGTTCACCAGACTGATTCCTGGGATGTCAGGACTGTCTTATGAAGAAAGACTGGATAGACTTGGTTTATACTTTCTAGAATTTAGGAGACTGAGAGGGGATCTTATAGAAACTTACAAAATTCTTAAGGGGTTGGACAGGCTAGATGCAGGAAGATTGCTCCCGATGTTGGGGAAGTCCAGGACAAGGGGTCACAGCTTAAGGATAAGGGGGAAATCCTTTAAAACTGAGATGAGAAGAACTTTTTTCACACAGAGAGTGGTGAATCTCTGGAACTCTCTGGCACAGAGGGTAGTCGAGGCCAGTTCATTGGCTATATTTAAGAGGGAGTTAGATGTGGCCCTTGTGGCTAAGGGGATCAGAGGGTATGGAGAGAAGGCAGGTACGGGATACTGAGTTGGATGATCAGCCATGATCATATTGAATGGAGGTTCAGGCTCGAAGGGCCGAATGGCCTACTCCTGCACCTAATTTCTATGTTTCTATCCTAACCCCATTCTCTGTAACCACTGACACCCATACAAAGAATCTATCTATCCCTGCCTTTAAAATATCCACTGACTTGGCCTCCACAGCCTTCTGTAGTAAAGAATTCCACAGCTTCACCACCCTCTGATGAAATACATTTCCTACTCATCTCCTTCCTAACAGAACGCCCTTTAATTCTGAGGCTATGACCTCTAGTCCTAGACTCTTCCACTAGTGGAAACATTCTCTCCACATCCACTCTATCAAAGCCTTTCACTATTCTGTACATTTGAATGAGGTCGCCCTCTCGTTCTTCTAAACTCCAACGAGCACAGACCCAGTGTCATCAAACGCTCATCATATGTTAACCTACTCATTCCTGGGATCATTCTTATAAACCTCCTCTGGACCATCTCCAGCTTTTCACTGTACCTCGGTACACGTGACAATAAACTAAACTCAAACCTATCTAAAAGCATCTTAAAAATCACTATCGTAAGTACTTCCACCACTAGCCCCTGGGAGCATGTTCCAGGTATCTACCACTTTCTGCGTAAAATGTCTTGTCTCGCACATCCTATCATATATCTATGAAAACTCTGTGTGTGTGTGTCTGTGTGTGTGTGTGTGTGTGTGTGTGTGTGTGTGTGTGTGTGTGTGTGTGTGTGTGTGTGTGTGTGTGTGTGTGTGTGTGTGTGTGTGTGTGTGTGTGTGTGTGTGTGTGTGTGTGTGTGTATGTGTGTGCGTGTGTGTGTGGGGGTGGGGGTGTGTGTGTGTGTGTGTGTGTGTCTGTGTGTGTGTGTGTGTGTGTGTGTGTGTTTGTGTATGTGTGTGTGTGTGTGTGTGTGTGTGTGTGTGTGTGTGTGTGTGTGTGTGTGTGTGTGTGTGTGTGTGTGTGTGTGTGTGTGTGTGTGTGTGTGTGTGTGGGTGTGTGTGTGTGTGTGTGTGTGTGTGTGTGTGTGTGTGTGTGTGTGTGTGTGTGTGTGTGTGTGTGTGTGTGTGTGTGTGTGTGTGTGTGTGTGTGTGTGTGTGTGTGTGTGTGGGTGTGTGTGTGTGTGTGTGTGTGGGGGTGTGTGTGGGTGTGTGTGTGTGAGGGTGTGTGGGTGTGTCATTTTACATTTGAAACGTATCTCCTCGAAAACCAGACACCGAAACGGGGAGATTTTTACATATATCAGTAGAGATTTTCCTTGTGATTTTAGAAATTCACTCAATACATTTGGTACATTATTTTCCTGAGTTTTTTATTAAAATTGTTGACCGATCTGACATTTTTTAAAAATCCTGACTGCTGCCCAGCTGCTGACATTACAATAACAGTGATTGTTATATTTAAGAGGGAGTTAGATGTGGCCCCTGTGGCTAAGGGGATCAGGGGGTATGGAGAGAAGGCAGGTACGTGATACTGAGTTGGATGATCAGCCATGATCATATTGAATGGCGGTGCAGGCTCGAAGGGCCGAATGGCCTACTCCTGCACCTAATTTCTATGTTTCTATGTTTCTATGTTTTACATCTTCTGGTAGAAATTATCCTTATGATTTCAAAAATCCAATCCTCTATAAATTTGGTCAATTATTTCCCGAGATATTTACAAAAATTTATCACCAAAATGACATTAAAAAAATATATAATGGTTGCCCAGCTGCTGACCTCACAATGCCTTTGCCCCTGGCCCACCTACCTCCTGCCCCCCCCTCCCCCCCCCCCCCCCCCACATGCCTGCTGACCTCTCCCCCCCCTCCGCTGTGGATTAAAGCAATGTTTATTTATTTTTCATTGCATTGAATTTCATTGTTTCTCATTTAACTCCACTAATTATTGTTGATTCCATTGTTTTTCATTGAATTTAATTTAATTATTTCTCACTTAACATCATTAATTCTTAACATTAACTTCTAATTTCAAAGACAGTTTAAAAAATAATTTGTTGTCTTCATTGACAGCTTAGATCGGACCTGCTGTGAAGGGTTTCGGCCCGAAACGTTGCCTATTTCCTTCGCTCCATAGATGCTGCTGCACCCGCTGAGTTTCTCCAGCTTTTTTGTGTAACCTTCGATTCTCCAGCATCTGCAGTTCCCTCTTAAACACAGGCTTATAGGTTAACTGGCTTTGTAAAATTGTAAATTGTCCCGAGTGTGTGTAGGATAGTGTTAATGTGTGGGTACGCTTGTTGACGCGAATTCAGTGGGCTGAAGGGCTTGTCTCCGTGCTGTATCTGTAAACTAAACTAAACAATAAACAGGAAAGGACACAAAATACATAATACATAATACTTTGTGCATTACATAAAACTGTAGTACATAAAGTAATATGTATTAGATAGTTGTGTCTTTTCTTGCTTAATGTACTGTAATACAGAAAGTATTATGTACTGTGTATTTGCGACCTTTCCTGTTAATACATATTACTTTAATACTTTAAGCACAGACTGAGACAGCATTTGCTACAACTACCTAGCGGTCACTACATGAGGCTACAAACTCGATCCTTTGTTCCCAACACAGTTTTCAGTTTTCAATTCAGTTTGTTTCAGTTTAATTTATTGTCACGTGTGCCGAGTCACAGTGAAAAGCTTTTGTTGCGTGCTAACAAGTCAGCGGAGAGACAAGACGTGATTACAATCGAGCCATTTACAGTGTACAGATACATGATAAGGGAATAACGCTTAGTGCAAGGTAAAGCCCGATCAAAGACAGTCTGAGGGTCTCCAAATGAGGTAGATAGTAGCTCAGGACTGCTCTCTAGTTGTGGTTGGATGATTCAGTTGCCCGATAACAGCTGGGAAGAAACAGTCCCTGAATCTGGAGGTGTGCGTTTCCACACTTCTATACCTAATGCCTGATGACTTGGTTACAACAGATTACATCCGCTATAACCAAAATCCATTATAAAGAGATCCGCAATAACGAGGGTAGGCTGTATATTGATCCACCGTGTTTTGGCTGTGACACTTGTTATAGCAGTTCAATCTTTTCCATGTTATTAAACTATCATTTGCTCGAATACATTTGACCTGCTCCACGTCTTAGATCTGACACATAATACTAATTGATACTAATAATAGCCCATTCCACAGTTTGGTTCTGATCTTTGTCTAATATTTTGATCTGCTCCAACTTTTGTTTCCGCCGCTCACTGCATTACATATTTTTTTAAGTCTACAGGGATGAACTTTATCTGGTGAGTTGTACAGGGGCGATGCCAATAGATACAGATTTTTGTTGCACTTTCCTGACATATCCCCATTTAACTGGATTCTCCTAATGCCCAGTAATCTATCAACCTCAGTCTTGAACACAGAAGCACTGCAAGAATTTGAATCACCTACTCACTGGAAAGTAAGGTAGCGTTTTCTATTAACGGTGGATTTCTGGGCTAATCCATTCACTTACTAATTGGCAAAGTCGCTGCCTGGGATCCCATGCAAATTAGGGATAAAACACTTGAATCCAGGAAAACCGTTCTAAATCAGGGAAACATAAAGTTTAATGGGTTAAGTGGCCCACTGAGTCTACCCCTTCAGCAATAGATCCGCACAGGCTAATCCAACTTCACATGGTCTGTAGGTTATGACACTTGATCTAAATTTTTGACTTGATCACATCTCCACTGAGTTCTAGATGCTTGGGTTGTGGACTGCTCAAACAGATTATGAGGTGCTGTCCCTAATGGTTTGTGTTTGAATTGAATTGAATTTCCTTTATTGTCATTCAGACCTTACGGTCTGAACGAAATTTTGTGCCTGCAGTCATACATACAATGATACAATAATAACAACAATAAACACAAATTAACTTCCACCACAGTGAGTCCTCCAAACACCTCCTCACTGTGGTGGAGGCAAAAATCTTTGGTTCCCACGCTGGGTGTGGAAGAGGGTAGGAGCCAGCGATGGATGGAATCAGACCCCATTTATTTGAACATTATGGAAGGTCTAATTTTCGTTAAGGTTTCATTATTTTGTAATATTACAATGAGTTTTTTGCATGCAGATATCTTACAATTTCTTACCGAATAGTGAAAGGCCAGGATAGAGTGGATGTGGAGAGGGTGTTTCCACCGGCAGGAGAGTCTAGGATCAGAGGTCATAGCTTCAGAATAAAAAGACATCCCTTTAGGAGGGAGACGAGGAGGAAAGTCTTTAGTCAGAGGGTGGTGAATCTTTGGAATTCATTGCCACAGGCGGTTAAGGAGGCCAAGTCAATTTATGTTTTACACTTGATCTAAATTGTTGACTTGATCACATCTCCACTAAGTTCTAGATGCTTTACCAAAGAGGCATCTGATTTCCCACTTCAGCATCAACAAGTTAACTGAGGAGCAGTATTTAAAGTGCACAAAATAGTTAGATTGTGGAAATCTAAAGCAACTTTTCAAGATTTTCAAGACAACAGGATGATCAGATAAACAAAGGTTAAGGGGACTAAGGAGATTGCAGATGCTGGAATCCGGAACAAAATACAAATGGGGAACTCAACAGGCCAGGCAGTGGAGGGAAAAAGGAGAGATGATGTTTCAGGTCAAGCCTCTTCATCTGGACATAGCGTAAACAATAGCTTTGGATAGAGTGGATGTGGAGACGATGTTTCCATTAGTGGGAGAGTCTCACTAGAGGTCATAGCCTCAGAGTTCAAGGACATTCTTTTAGGAAGGAGATAAGGCGAAATGTCTTTAGTTGGAGCGTGGGTGAATGTGAAATTCTTTGCTACAGAAGGCTGTGATAGGGGAAACGGCATTTCGTTTGGACCTCCAGGGGTCCAAATGACAATTAAATTGACTCTTGACTCTCTTGACTCTTGACTGTGGAGGCCAAGTCAGTGGATATTTTACAGGCAGAGATAGATAGATTCTTGAATAGTACAGGTGTCAGAGGTTATGGGGAGAAGGCAGGGCAATGGGGTTAGGAGGGAGAGATAGATCAGCCATGATTGAATGGCAGAGTAGACTTGATGGGCCAAATGGGTCTGATTCTACTCCTATCACTTATGACCTTATGACCTTAATGGGCGGATTCAGATGATGAACATTGGGAGAGGATTAAAGGAGAGAACAAACAAATGCAAATTATGGAAGAAAATAAGAAATTAAGAGAGGAATGATGAAGTGATGATGGGCAGGGGGGGACAGGAGAGGGAGGGAATAGGGGACACAATGTGTGGACTACGAGGGTGGTGGATGAAGGGGTAAAAGGGGAGGAGAACATCAATGGGTGCCAGAGGTCTGGATGGGGGAATTGGACAGAAAGGCGTGCGTGAGAAGATCTGGGCAGATCAGAAGGAAAGACAGAGGGAGAGGGGGCAAGAGTTACTTGAAATTGGAGAATTCAATGTTCATGGTGTTGGGTTGTGGACTAGTCAAGCAGAATATGAGGTGCTGTCCCTAATGGTTTATGTTTGGTTCCATGCTGGGTGTGGAAGAGGGTAGGAGCCAGCGATGGATGGAATCAGACCCCATTTATTTGAACATTATGGAAGGTCTAATTTTAAGTAAGTAAGTAAGTAAGTAAGTTCATTGGCCAAGTATTCACATACAAGGAATTTGCCTTGGTGCTCCGCCCACAAGTAACACGAAATACAGTGACAGTTACGAAAGACTCAGAAAACACTAAACATTAATAATAATAAAACATTAATGATAAAACACCATTGATCAAGCATGTGAACCAACAAAATACCAGATCAAAGGGAGGCTACAGATTTTTGGCTGTTGAGTAGAGCAACTACTCATGGATAAAAACTGTTTTTATGTCTGGCTGTGGCAGCTTTGACAGTCCGGAGTCGCCTTCCAGAGGGAAGTGATTCAAAGAGCTTGTGGCCAGGGTGAGAGGGGTCAGAGATGATCTTGCCCGCTCGCTTCCTGGCCCTTGCAGTGTACAGTTCATCAGTGGAGGGAAGGTTGCAGCCAATAACCTTCTCTGCTGATCGGACGATTCGCTGCAGCCTCCGGGTGTCGTGCTTGGTGGCTGAGCCAAACCAGACCATGATGGAGAAGGTGAGAACAGACTCCACAATGGCCGTGTCGAATTGGACCATCATTGCCTGTGGCAGATTGTGCCTCCTCAGCTGCCGTAGGAAGTACATCCTCTGTTGTGCCTTTTTGACTGTGGAGTCGATGGCAGCCCCCCACTTAAGGTCCTTGAAGATGATGGTTCCCAGGAACTTAAAAGACTCCACAGATGTGACTGTGGTATTGTTGATGATGAGTGGGGTGAGGGGAGGGGGGGAGCTCTCCTAAAGTCTACAATCAATTCCACTGTTCGTTCCAATTTTTGTTAAGATTTCATTATTTTGTAGTATTATGATGAATTTTCTGCATGCAGATATTTTACAATTTCTTACCGAATAGAGTGGATGTGGAGAAGATGTTACCACCTGTGGGAGAGTCTAGGATCAGAGATCATAGCTTCAGAATAAAAAGACATTCCTTTAGGAGGGAAATGAGGTGGAATGTCTTTAGTCAGCGGGTGGTGAATCTGTGGAATTCATTGTCACAAGCGGCTAGGGAGGCCGTCAATTTATATATTTAAGGCGGAGATAGATAGATTCTTGATTAGGATGTGTGTCAGGGGTTATGGGGCGAAGGCAGGGGAATGGGGTTGAGAGGGAAAGATAGATCAGCCACGGTTGAATGCTGGAGTAGACTTGATGGGCCAAATGGCCTAATTCTGCTCCTATCACTAATGAACGTGAACAATGCTGTTTTTTTTCAATCCCTTAGATTCATTTTAACAATATTTAAATGTATCCAGAGAAGTCAAGTCAAGTCAAGTCAAGTCAAGTTTATTTGTCACATACACATACGAGATGTGCAGTGAAATGAAAGTGGCAATGCTCGCGGACTTTTGTGCAAAAGACAAACAACAAAACAACCAAACAAATTATAAACACAATCATAACACACATATTCTTTTACATAATAAATAATAGAAGGAAAAACGTTCTGGAGAGTTAGTCCCTGGTGAGAAAAGGCGTTTACAGTCCGAATTGCCTCTGGGAAGAAACTCCTTCTCAACCTCTCCGTTCTCACTGCATGGCAACGGAGGCGTTTGCCTGATCAGTTCAAGGAAAAACTGTTCAAAGGTCTTTGACAGGCGTAAGGTGTGATAAGACCATCAAGGCAGTCGGGGGCATGTCCTCAGGGTCATGCTGATTCACTGCTGAGTGGAAGGTAACACCTTGTGGCAAACAGGTTTGTGAGATCACTGGACTTGCAAGGGGTAGCACAGAGTATAACTGCAGGGAAAGTCGAAGCACACAACCATCATGCAGAATTTGCACAACGTCATGAAGTCAGTCATAGAGAGAAATCAGGACCATCAGCCCACCAAGTCCACGCTGACCACCAACCACTCATATTTACTGTAATCCTACTCTGATGGCCCATCATTCTTGCAATATGGGCTAATATTGGTCTTACCCCATGGAACGACTCTTATAATTCCCTCACAGTAATATTCAGCAGTTTGTTAAATGATGCCAAAGACTTCAAGTCAAGTCAAGTCAAGTTTATTCGTCACATACACATACGAGATGTGCAGTGAAATGAAAAGTGGCAATGCTCGCGGACTTTGTGCAAAAATACAAACAGACAAACTACCAAACAAACTACAAACACAATAAGCACATTCCTTCGTTCCTAGAACAGTGCAGCGGTAGAGTTGCTGCCTTACAGCGCCCGGGACCCGGGTTCGATCCTGACTACGGGTGCTGTGTGTACGGAGTTTGTCCGTTCTCCCTGTTACCTGCGTGGGTTTTCTACGGGAGCTCCGGGTTCCTCCGGCATTCCAAAGACATGCGGCTTTGTAGGCTGATTGACCTCTGTAAATTGCCCCTAGTGGTGCAGCGGTAGAGTTGCTGCCTCACAGCGTCAGAGACCCGGGTTCGATCCTGACCACGGGCGCTGTCTGAGGGAGTTTGTGCGTTCTCCCCGTGACTGCATGGGCTTTCTCCAAGATCTTCGGTTTCCTCCCGCACTCCAAAGACGTACAGGTTTGTAGGTCAATTGGCTTGGTGCAATTGTAAATTGTCTCTAGTGTGTGTATGATGGTGTTAATGTGCGGGGATCGCTGGTCGGCATGGACTTGGTGGGCCGAATGGCCTGTTTCTGCTCAGTTTCTATAAACTAAACTAAACTAAACTAAACTGAACTATTCCCCCCAGATCCTAACTCTCATCAGCACACCTGGGCCAATTTGCGAGTGGCTAATTAACCTGCAAGACTTTGAGATGTGGGACGAAACCGGAGCACCAGGAGGAAACTCACGCAGTCACAGGGAGAAGATCTTCTTCTTCTTCTTGCGTATGGCGTGCACAGCCTAAAGTTGTAGGACAACATGTTCTATTTGATCTTATTTGATTGTGCATGCTGGGTTGATTACATTTGTTGAAACAGGGCGGACCACGTGAAGGTTGCAATCTCCCGCCCAGGGAGAAGATGCAAGTCACATGGACAATACTGGAAGCGGGATCATTGGAGCTGTGAAGCTGCATTTTAGAAACAGAATGGGCCTATGCCAGGATGAATGTGAACATGCACGGAATGGAGTGATATGGAACATGCGCTGTCAGATGAGATTCGTTTATCTTGGCTTCACATTTGGTGGGCGTCAGAGCCTGCTCTCGTGCTGTAGTTCAGTTTTAGTTTAGTTTAGAGATACTGTGCGGAAACAGGATCTTCGGCCTAGTGGTTCCATGCCGACCAGTGGTCCCCGCACATTAGCATGATCCTACACACACTAGGGACATATTTTTTACAATTTTACCAAGCCAATTAACCTGCAACCCTGTACGTCTTTGGAGTGTGGGAGGAAACTGGAGCACGCAGATGAAACCCACGCAGGTCACGAGGAAAAGTGGGAGCAGGCCCTTTGCCCCCCCCGTGTTCACAATGTCCTTCAATCACCCATACACTGGTTCCATGTTACCCCACTTTGGCATCCTACACACTAGGGACAATTTACAGCCGATTAACCTGCAACCCTGTATGTCTTTGGAGCGCGGGAGGAAGCCGGAGCTCCCGTAGAAAACCTATTCAGGTTACGGGAAGAATGTGCAAACTCCGTACAGACAGCACCCTTAGTGAGGATCGTAGGTTCACGAGATCGATCCCTGGGATGGCGGGACTGTCATATGAGGAAAGATTGCAAAGACTAAGCTTGTATTTAATGGAGTTTAGAAGGATGAGAGGGCATCTTATAGAAACATATAAAATTATAAAAGGACTGGACAAGCTAAATGCAGGAAAAATGTTCCCAATGTTGGGCGAGTCCAGAACCGGGGGGGGGGGGCAGTCTTAGAATAAAGAGGATGCCATTTAAGACTGAGGTGGGAAAAAACTTGTTCACCCAGAGAATTGTGAATTTGTGGAATTCCCTGCCACTGAGGGCAGTGGAGGCCAAATCACTGGGTGGATTTAAGAGAGAGTTAGATAGAGCTCCAGGGGCTAGTGGAATCAAGGGATATGGGGAGAAGGCAGGCACGGGTTATTGATTGGGGACAATCAGCCATGATCACAATGAATGGCGGTGCTGGCTCGAAGGGCCAAATGGCCTCCTCCTGCACCTATTTTCTATGTTTCTATGATTCTATGAACCCAGGTCTCTGGCGCTGAAAGGCAGCAACTCTACTGCTGCTGTACTGTTCAAGGAATGAAGGAAACTCTTTGGCATCATTTAACAAACTGCTGAATATTATCGTGGGGGAACTATACGGGTTTTTCCATGGGCTATGATCAATTTGGACTCTGTAACCTTCATTATCTCTGTCGATAAAGTATTCATTACATGCCAAGCTCTCACTACCTCAAACTGCTTATTAAGCTGTGCCCCTTGGCTCTCTGATGTTGACCTATTGAGTCCTTGCCAGCTAATTACCAAGGACATTAATCCCATTCCTTCTCTCCATATTTTCCTGCGTTCCTTCGTTTACCTGAGTCCATTCCACCTGGGTAGCCTCGAACCACAGTGGTCCCACATGGGTTAACAGAAGGGTCCAGGGGAGCAACGAGATGCAAGGGAGACTCTGTTTGCTCAGCCAGTCTTCTGATGTGGTCTGGCATCTGGTTTAGAAAAAGCAAGCGATTTAGAAGAAGAGGAACAGTCAAAACTTCAAGTGCCACTTGGCCCCTGTTTTATTTGGGGGAAGGATAAAAAAAAAAATCAAAGGGAAGTCACGAGGCAAGCATGTCTCTCGTGAGGACTCAGCAATATTTTTTAACCCACTTTAAAGTAAAGAGGCCATCCATTTTAAAGAGTCTGTTCCAGCTCCATTAATGGCCTGTTGCATTTGCCCTTGCTTTAGTTCTTGGGTCTTGTCATTGCAAAGTTGTGTTTAATGTTTGCTTCCGTTTATCATTTGGCTACTTATCTGAAATAATTTTTCTTTGAGATTCTTTTTTCTTCCTTTTTCTTTAATTTAAATTCCAAGACTTTATTCGACGCAGCAAATGATACAACACATCAAATCATTAAAAAAAAACACTATATCAAGTATCATTATAATACAACATTGCATTCATTTTTCACAATACTCTCAACCCCACGCGGTGACCAGCGCCCACGGAATGTCTCCAGAGTCCTCGTGGACACCGCGTGTTCCCTCTCCAGGGACACGCGCGCACGGACGTAGGCCCGAAAGTGGGGCGGGCAGCCGGCTCTAGCCTGATCATCGACCGCCCGCTGCCTGGACCCGCCAATGGCCATCTTGGCCAATCCCAGGAGCAAAGCGATAGGGAAGTCTCACCCCCCAACTCAGCTCTCCCCACAACCTGCCTTCAGTCCAAACACTAGAATCGTAGGACTAAAATGCAACCAGAACTTTAGGAACAAACCCTTCAGATATTGGTACAGGGGCAGTAGCCTCTCACGCTCCATATAAGCGCGGAACCCGGTCTCTTCCTCTCCACAGAAAATACAGGCAGCTTTTTTTCTCCCTCTCTCTTTCTTTCTTTCTCTCTCTCTCTCTCTCGCTCTCTCTCTCTTTTTCTCTCTCTCTCTCTCTCTTTCTCTCTCTCTCTCTCTCTCTCTCTCTCTCTCTCTCTCTCTCTCTCTCCCTCTCTCTCTCTCATCTTCCTCGTCCTGAGTTTTTTGTTTCATCTGGTCTTTATTAATCGGATTCTAGGCAGCTGTGTGATCCCACTGACTAGCAAAATAAAGACGAAAGCTGCAGAGCTAAATATAGGCGCGTGCCACCCAGAGACATCCTCAAATCTAAAGACTGAGCTGTGCGGGCAAGGGATTTGGAATGTTTACTGTTGGTAATATCCAAGATTTTAACTTACCGGTAGTTGCACAAGAGAGTAGGTTTGTGAATGAACTGAGCAGTGAGCAGGTTTGTGAATAAGGGGCGGCACGTGTGGCACAGCAGTAGAGTTGCTGCCTTACGGCGCCAGAGACCCGGGTTCGATCCTGACTACGGGTGCAGTCTGTACACAGTTTGCTCGTTCTCCCCGTGACCTGCATGGGATTTATCCCGGGTGTTCCAGTTTCCTCCCACACTCCAAAGACGTACAGGTTTGCAGCTTGATTGGCATGGTATAAATGTAAATTGTCCCTAGTGTGTGTGGGGTGATGTATTCAAGAGAGAGTTAGATATAGCTCTTGGGGCTAATGGAATCAAGGGATATGGAGTGAAAGCAGTAACAGGGTGCTGATTCTGGATGATGAGCATTGATCATATTGAATGGCGGTGCAGGCTCGAAGAGCTGAATGGCCTACTCCTGCACCTACTTTCTATGTTTCTATGTTGGTGTGGGGGGATCGTTGGTCGCTGCAGACTCGGTAGGCCGAAGGGCCTGTTTCCGTGCTGTATCCCTAAACTAAACTAAACTAAACTGTAGAGGCAGCTGATTTCCAGGTTATGGAGGTATCTGTCCATGTTAACGTTGCAAAATTTGTCACCTGGTTCATCTTCTTGGATGCTTCTGTCCAACTGGGCAACTGCAACAGATTTCCAAAGATAAATATCAATTGTGCATTTTTGTCAGTATTTCCTGCCTATAATTTTGTACGGTATTCAAATAACACCGGCCTGTTTATAAGGTTGTTAGGCCAGTAAAGCTGTTAGAGTTTGCTAGAGAAAGTACTTTTGAAGTACATTCAAGTGCATTGAAGTGATAGATGTATAGATTTGCCATTAGGGAATATCGAACATAGATACGGCAAAAGAACAGGCCCATCAGCCTACAGCATCTATGCCGAACATAATGCCAAGTTAAACTAGTCCCCTCGATGATGCATATCCCTCCATTCCTTGCATGCCCATGTGCCCACCTAAAAGCCTCTTGAATGCCACTATCGTATCTGTCTCCACCAACATCTCAGTACGTGCGTTCCGTACATCTCTTTGGAACATTGCCCCTCTCACCTTAAAGTTATGCCCTCTAGTTTCTGACATTTGGATTCCCTGATCGTCCACATGATGCAGTGATTCGGTTTGTAGAAGGATCCTGACCTGAAATATCTTCTGCCCATTTCCCTCACAGACGTCGACTTCCTCCAACACTTTTGATTTTTGCTCAAGATTCCAGCTTCTGCAGTCTCCTGTCTCTCTCCAATGACCGGATTGCAGCCAGTTTTTTTCAATTTAAACCAGCATCTGCAGTTCTTTCCTACACATACTGATTGCAGCCGTAATGTGCAGAAAACAATTAGCTGTTGATGTGATGCTGTTGATTGTGATGCTAAGGTACCCGTGAATCATCCTCGCTGTAAAATAGCCTGAAATTGGAGTGCTTTGTTGCATGAATTCAAGATCAAGATTCAAGATTCAATTTAATTGTCATTTGGACCCCTTGAGGTCCAAACGAAATGCCGTTTCTGCAGCCATACATTACAAACAAATAGACCCAAGACACAACATGATTTACATAAACATCCATCCCATCGCTGTGATGGAAGGCCAAAATAACTTATCTCTCCACTGCACTCCCCCCCCCCCCCCCCCCCCCCCCCCCCGATGTCAGAGTCAAAGTCAAAGCCCCCGGCTGGCGATGGCGATTGTCCCGCGGCTATTAAAGCCACGCCGGGTGGTGCAAGGTCGCACACCGGGTCTTGATGTTGGAGCCCCCGGCGTGCGCTCGCAGAGTCCCGCGGCCATTCCAAGCCGCGCGGGGCAGTGATGTAAGGCCCCGCTCCAGGAGCTCTTCAACCCCGCAACTCGGGCGGGAGAAGTCGCCGTTGCAGGAGCCCTGAAAAGCGGTCTCCTTCCAGGGACCCGCGGGCTCCCGGTGCCGCCGTCCGCCAGACCCGCAGTTGCAGCCTCCGAATCTCCGGAGGTCGGGCCGCAGCAGCAGCAGCGCTCCACCACCGCTCCACCCGCTCCGGACTCGGCCAGCTCCGCGACGGTGAGGTGAGTCGTCGGCACCAGAGTCCCCGGTCTTCTCCTGTTGGAGGCCGCTCCTCGTTGCAGCCCCAACGACAACGGAGACCCGACAGAAAAGGTCGGGTCTCCCGTGCAGGGAGAGATTTAAAAGTTACCCCCTCCCTCCCACCCCACCCCACACCCCCCACACACACACACCAACAAAAAAATAACAAAAACTACATAGAAACATAGACAAAAATAATAAAAAACGCGGACGGGCTGCAGAGGCCGCTGCTGACGAGAGTCGCGCTGCCTACCGGAATTTCAAGTCTTCAAATGATCTAAGTGATGGTTAATACTGAACATAGAGAATCATTGAGTCATAGAATCATGCATATGGAAACAGGCCCTTTGGGCCAACTTGCCCACACCGACCAACATGTTCCATCTACACTAGTCCCTCTTGCCTGCATTTGGCCCATATCCCTCTAAACCTGTCATATCCATGTACCTGTCAAATTGACTCTTACACATTACGATAGTCCCTGCCTCAACTACCTCCTCTGAGAGCTTGTTCCATGCACCCACCCTGATCAGATGTTAATCTAGTGAGTCTTTTCTAAACTGTTTCAATTGCATTCATATCCCTTCTTACATAAGGAGACTGAAACTGTCCACAGCACTTCATTACACAACCTTCTTCCCAACCTCTCTCTGCTGCTCAATCTTTACAATTCTGTCAACATCCTTGTAAAAACAGTTTTTATCCACGAGTAGTTGCTATAAACAGCCAAAAATCTGTAGCCTCCCTTTGATCTGGTATTTTGTTGGTTCACATGCTTGATCAATGGTGTTTTATCATAAATGTTTTATTATTATTAATGTTTAGTGTTTTCTGAGTCATTCGTAGCTGTCACTGTGTGTCATGTTGTTACTTGTGGGCGGAGCACCAAGGCAAATTCCTTGTATGTGAATACTTGGCCAATAAACTTACTTACTTACTTACTTACTTACTTACTTACTTACTTACTTACTTACTTACTTACTTACTTACTTACTTACTTACTTACTTACTTACTTACTTACTTAAATCTTCTCTGCACCCATTCCAACTTAATGACATCCTTCCCATTGCAGAAAAACTGCACGCAATACTATCAAATCTGGTCTCACCAATGTCTTGCACAAATCCAACGTAACTTCCAAATTTCTATACTCACACACTGACTGATGAAGGCCAATGTACCAAAAGATGTCTTTACCACTGTACCTGTGACACCACATTCAGAGAACTATGTATCTGTACTCCTTGAGCCCTCTGCTCTACAACATTCCCCAGGGCTTTTCCATGCACTGTGAAGACTCTAGCCTGATTTGACTTCCCAAAATACAACACCCTGCATTTATCTGCATTAAAATGCATTAAACAAAGAATGGATTGACTGCGCTTATATTCATTGGAATTTAGAAGGATGAGAGGGCATCTTATAGAAACGTATTACATTCGTAAGGGATTGGACAGGCTAGATGTAGGAAAAATGTTCCCCATGTTGGGGGAGTCCAGAACCAGGAGTCCCTGTTTAAGAATAAGGGGTAGGCCATTTAGCACTGAGATTAGGAAATACTTTTTCACCCAGAGAGCTGTGGAATTCTCTGCCACAGAAGGCAGTGGAGGCCAATTCAATGGATGTTTTCAAGAGAGAGTTCGATATAGCTCTTAGGGCTAATGGAATCAAGGGATATGGGGGGGGGGGAAAGCAGGTACGGGATACTGAGTTGGATGATCAGCCATGATCATATTGAATGGCGGTGCTAGCTCGAAGGGCGGAATGGCCTACTCCTGCACCTATTTTCAATGTTTCTATGTTTCTATAAACTCCATTAGCCATTCCTCAGTCTACTGGCCCAGCTGATCAAAAGCATGTTACAATGTTGGATAGCCATCTCCACTATCTACAATAGCACCTACTTTAATGTCATCACTATTTATTTGCTTTATTCATAAGTTCCCGGTCAGGTTATTTTTTGGAGGCAATTGCCCAAGAATTTTGCATGCCTCAATCCCAGCCATCACAAAAGGGTCAGCCTATTTTGCAAGAATTGGGAGGTGAGAATTATGATGAATAGTTTTTTTTCCGAGCTCCCGTATACAGGCTTATCTTGAAAGATGATTCTGCAGACCTTCCCAATGTTAGCACCCTACTGTATTCACTAGACAACTGAAACCAACAAATGAGTATAGAAACATAGAAACGTAGAAACTAGGTGCAGGAGTAGGCCATTCGGCCCTTCGAGCCTGCACCGCCATTCAATATGATCATGGCTGATCATCCAACTCAGTATCCTGTACCTGCCTTCTATCCATACCCCCTGATCCCTTTAGCCACAAGGGCCACATCTAACTCCCTCTTAAATATAGCCAATGAACTGGCATCAACTACCTTCTGTGGCAGAGCGTTCCAGAGATTCACCACTCTTTGTGTGAAAAATGTTTTTCTCATTTCGGTCCTAAAGGATTTCCCCCTTATCCTGAAACTGTGACCCCTTGTCCTGGACTTCCCCAACAGCGGGAACAATCTTCCTGCATCTAGCCTGTTCAACCCCTTAAGAATTTTGTAAGTTTCTATAAGATCCCCTCCTCAATCTCCTAAATTCTAGCGAGTACAAGCCGAGTCAATCCAGTCTTTCTTCATATGGAAGTCCTGACATCCCAGGAATCAGTCTGGTGAACCTTCTCTGAACTCCCTCTGTGGCAAAAGACAGGTTAAGCAGTATCTGTGAAAACAGTTCATCGTTCAACCTTGAAGACTCTTCATCGGAGCTGAGAAAGAGAGAATACAAGTTAGTGTATGTGACAGAGAAGGTGGGAAAGTGCAATGGTTACGTAGACATAGAGTCATACTGCTCCTTGATGGCGATCTCCCTATCAGCATAGATTTCCTTTATTACTCACATGTGCTCTCCCACTTTCACTGCTCTCTAGACCACTTTGTTTTCTCTCTTTCTCAGTTGCGATGTAAGGTCTTTGAACTGAAATGTTAGCTGTTTCTCTTTCCACAGATACTGCCTGACCTATATTTTCCATTTTAGAGTGATAGTCATACAGCATGGAAACAGGCCCTTCAGCCCAACTTGTCCATGCCAACTAAGATGCTAGTCTCATTTGCCTGCGTTTGACCTATATTCCTCTAAACCCCTCCTATCCACATACCTGTCCCATGTTTTATTTCAGATTTCCAGCATTTGCATTCATTTTGTAACATTTTATATACATATAATTGTATTATATACGTATAATAATTATATATATTATATACATATACTGACCTGTGAATCTGCACTGATGTTGCATTGGCCAGCGATCACCTCGTACACTAGCACCATCCAACCCACTGGGGACAATTTATAATTTTACCAAAGCCAATGTACGTCTTTGGAGTGTGGGAGGAAACCGGAGCACCCAGAGAAAACCCACATGGTCATAGGGAGAATGTACAAACTCCGTACAGACAGCACCCGTAGTCAGGATCGAACCCAGGTCTCTGGTGCTGTAAGGCAGCAACTCTGCCACTGTGCTGCTCCAATATATAGTGCAGTGTAGTCTTGGAGGCTATCAGCTATACCCTTGCCTTCCTTAACCATGCATCACAACATCAGAAGGTTCAGTAATCTTAAGAGGGCTAATTTATATAGAGCAATAATGTTGACATAATCCTGAAATCTATCCTCCAAAGCTCAGGTGGAAAGTGTAGGAACCTTGCAGACAATAGAACCCAAAGTTTGTGTAGTCCCTGGAGCTGAAATTCAGTAACTGGCACAGGCTTCTTCACAGAATGTCCCCACAGATCACATCAGACTGCATGGTGATAACTGACTGGAAGATGTGAGATGCTTCTGATGCATGGTGGTGCAGCGGTAGAGTTGCTGCCTTACCAGAGATCTGGGTTTAACCCTGACTACAGGTGCTGTCTGTATGGAGTTTGTACGTTCTCCCTGTGTCCTGTGTGGGTTTACTCTGAGATCTTCGGTTTCCTCCCACACTCCAAAGACGTACAGGATTGTTGGTTAATTGGCTTGGTTAAATTGTAGACTGTCCCTAGTGTGTGTGTGTGTGTGTGTGTAGGATAGTTTTAATGTGTGGGGATCGCTGGTCGGCGTGGATTCAGTGGGCCGAAGGGCCTGTCTCTACGCTGTATCTCTAAACTAAACTAAACTGATTAGAGAAACTGGCAAATAATTTATTGCGAGCATGATTTGAGGACAGTTGGTTAACAGCTACAGCTGAAAGTACAAGATCACTGAGATATTCTGGTTAATGAGTGCATAGCTAGCAAGATGTTATCTTGGTTCTTCTACACCACCCCAGAAGTGCGACATTTGTGGCTTAAAGGGACAGTGACACCTGTAGAGCCAAACAAACAGCAACGATATAAGATATCTGTAGTGATTGCATCATTGTTCCTGATTAGCACTTAAGTTGCATGCTACTTAAAATTGTTACATAGCAGATTTAAAAAAAAACACACACACACAGAGTGCAAAACAAGTGCCCTCTGATCGCCAATACAGAGGCGTTGGAGGTTTTTTTTTAAAGAGTCGGCGTTTACAGGAACTCTAGACCGTTCCAAAAATTCCCCATCTTCGAATGGCACAGATGTTTTCAATGTTGTGGTTTCTTGAGTTAACCCTTCCGTATTGCGAGAATGTCCGGGGCGTAGAAATCTTGCACATCCCCTCACGCTGATGCTAATTGCTGACAATGTAGGAACCGGCTTGCAAATCGCCGGAAACAAAGCACGCACTTTTTGCCAAATGCTGAGATTAAAAGTTAAACTGGGAGGGAAGAGCATACACTTGGCCATAGGCCAGGGTTATCATTATGTGGCGTGGAGAAGCAAGGAACTGCAGATGCTGGTTTACAACAATTAAAAAAAAAAAAAAACAAAGTGCTGGAGTAACTCAGCAGGTCAAGCAGCATCTCTGGAGGACATGGATTGGCATCGTATCGGGTTGGGACCCTTCTTTACACTGACAGCAGGGCATGAGTAACATGAAGAGGGGGTCTTAATGCATTGTGTTATGATTTGCAATCATTCACAGCTCTTCTCTCTTCATGTTGCTGGCACCTCCTCGCAGTACAGACTCTACCCCCCTTCTCTGCTGATCACCGCGTATAACTCAAGGTAAACTGGCTGATATACAAACACGCCATCGCCACACTTGCAGTTCCCCTTACTCAGCCGAAGATGCTTAGAAGATGAGGGCGGCTTGGTAGCGTAGAGGTATAGTCGCTGCTTTACAATGCCAATGACCCGGGTTCGGTCCTGACTATGGGTGTTGTCTGTACAGAGTTTGTACCTTCTCCCCATGACCTGCTGGGACATGTTGGCCGGTGTAGACAAGTTGGGCAAAAGGGCCTGTTTCCATGCTGTATCACTCTATGACTCTATGGTGGGGTCAAGGAAAGAGCGTTCACGTCGCGGCCCTGTTTCCACCAATCTTTCCACCACCACACACAAGAAGCACAAGAAGCGCAGGACAGACACCATTGTATGCAGATGCTGAGAATTGTGTTCAGCTCTGGCTGAACAACTTCTGATCTTGTGTGTGGACTCGATAAGAAGAAGAAGACTCTATGATGCAGACCAACAAGTGCACCTGGAGATGAGGAAGATGAGCAAAATGATGGTGGCATCAATGTCTTTATTTCCAAAGCTACCTCAGCTCCAATGAAGTAAAGAAACAGAAAAGCATACATTCAGATTGCAATATTCATGCCTTCGATGTCGGCCATAAAGTGCGTAAACCCCATGAAGCAGTTTGAAAACATAGAAACATAGCAAATAGGTGCAGGAGTAGGCCATTCGGCCCTTCAAGCCTGCACTGCCATTCAATATGATCATGGCTGATCATCCAACGCAGTATCCCGTACCTGCCTTCTCTCCATACCCCCTGATCCCTTTAGCCACAAGGGCCACATCCAACTCCCTCGACCACCCTCTGTGGCAGAGAGTTCCAGAGATTCACCACTCTCTGTGTGAAAAATGTTCTTCTCATTTCAGTCTTAAAGGATTTCCCCCTTATCCTTAAGCTGTGACCCCATGTCCTGGACTTCTCCAACATCGGGAACAATCTTCCTGCATCTAGCCTGTCCAACCCCTTAAGAATTTTGTAAGTTTCTATAAGATCCCCCCTCAATCTCCTAAATTCTAACGAGTATAAGCCGAGTCTATCCAGTCTTTCTTCATATGAAAGTCCTGACATCTCAGGAATCAGTCTGGTGAACCTTCTCTGTACTCCCTCTATGGCAATAATGTCCTTCCTCAGATTTGGAGACCAAAACTGTACGTAATTTTGTACACCAAGATCCTGTACAACTGCAGTAGAACCTCCCTGCTCCTATACTCAAATCCTTTTGCTATGAAAGCTAACATACCATTCGCTTTCTTCACTGCCTGCTGCACCTGCATGCCCACTTTCAATGACTGGTGTACCATGACACCCAGGTCTCGCTGCATCTCCCCTTTTCCTAATCGGCTGCCATTTAGATAATAGTCTGCTTTCCTGTTTTTGCCACCAAAATGGATAACCTCACATTTATCCACATTATACTGCATCTGCCAAACATTTGCCCACTCACCCAGCCTATCCAAGTCACCCTGCAGTCCCCTAGCATCCTCCTCACAGCTAACACTGCCCCCTAGCTTAGTGTCATCCGCAAACTTGGAGATGTTGCATTCAATTCCCTCTTCCAGATCATTAATATATATTGTAAATAGGTGGGGTCCCAGCACTGAGCATAGCGGTACCCCACTAGTCACTGCCTGCCATTGTGAAAAGGACCCGTTTACTCCTACTCTTTGCTTCCTGTTTGCCAGCTAGTTCTCTATCCACATCAATACTGAACCCCGAATACCGTGTGCTTTAAGTTTGTATACTAATCTCTTATGTGGGACCTTGTCGAAAGCCTTCTGAAAGTCCAGATACAACACATCCACCTTTCTCCCCTATCCACTCTACTAGTTACATCCTCGAAAAATTCTATAAGATTTGTCAGACATGATTTACCTTTCGTAAATCCATGCTGACTTTGTCCAATGAATTTACCACTTTCCAAATGTGCTGCTATCCCATCTTTAATAACTGACTCTAGCAGAACTGTTGTAACTATTAAAATGTAGGAAGTGGGAGATGCTGTCTGCACAAGGGAAGTTCAGAAAACTGCTACAGAAGAGGATCAGTTGGGAGTCTAAAGAAAGGTCCCGACTCGAAACGTCATCCATCTTTTTTCTCCTGAACAGCTGCCTGACCCGTAGAGTCACTCCAGAATGTTGTGTCTATCGTGACCTCAGTTCGATGGGTGAGATGATAACGAGTTATACAGATAGTGACACTTAGCAAGATGACAGTGAAGCTAGCACGATGACTAGGGTGGGGGAGGGAAGGAGAGCGTGACATTAAACTAAACTGATATTAATGATGAGGATTAGATAATCTATGTTTATTGATGGATGAATAGTAAACAATGGATAACTCACTTGTTCTAAAAAATAACACCAATAAGCTTTTTACATTAAACTGGCGCTGAAAATTAGAGCCTTATGGGCATGTCCCACTGAGGCAATATTTCAGGCAGATATTTAGGCAAGTTGCCGGCAGTCGCCTGAAAAACCGGCAACTGGAGCGGCGACTGTCAGAGTGGAACACGCACACACACACATTGCTTCCTTCGCCAGCCCGTTATGCAGGCGGGGGACAGGGCAAGCGGGGGGAGCGCTGCCTAAGTGAAATGGCCGCGGGACATTCCAAGATTCCAACGCCCGCCGGGGGCTCCAGCTTTGTGACTTTTGAGCCTGGAGCGGGGCCGTACATTGCCCGGCGTGGCCTGGGGCTTCGACATCGGGAGAGAAATGGAGCAGGGGAGAGAAAAGACTTTGCCTTCCATCAGAGTGAGGAGGAGATTCACTGTGATGGATGTTTGTGTTATTTGAATTGTTTGTAAGTCTTGTAGGAGTTGTCTTTGGTTTTATGGCTGTGGAAACGGAGTTTCGTTTGAGCCTCACTGAGGTTCAAATGACATGGAATAAATATTATTGTATTCACACGGTGCAAAGCCAATGTGATACAAACACACACGCCACGATGAACAGGAAGGTTGGCGCTGTAATTAAAGAAACTAAAAAACACAGTGTAGGGTAAGTCCTTTAAAAGAGGGGTGGAGAGAGCGGAAAGGGGGGAGAAGGGATAGAGAGGAGGGAGAAGGGAGGAGAAGGCGTGGGGACAACTTTTAAGAAGCCAGAGATACACGGCTGTGAAGCTCGGCGGACATTAACATTACCGGTCCGTTTCCTTGGTTCTGAAAACTACCGCTTATGTTATTTTATTCCCAATGAGCCAATGAAATTCACTGGTCAGCACTGGCTACGACCTACAAGAACCTCCGAGGAATTCGACCTTCTGGCAACCCACTAGGACTTCCTGGCGACCCACCTACGGCACGAGAATTCTCGCTACTCTCCATCGCGGCTTCATTCTAGTTGCCGCTAATGTTTCAACATGTTCTGCAACACCCTCTCTGCGCTGCTCCCCCTCCATAATTCCACCAGCTCTCTAGCTCTAAAATACACGTTTTAACCCAAACTCTCAGTCTGAAGAAGGGTCTCAGCCCGAAACATCACCTAGTCCCTTTTCACCAGAGATGCTGCCTGGCCCACTGAGTCACTCCAGCCTTCCGTTGCTAGATGCAGGAAAAGATGTTCCCGATGTTGGGTGGGGCAGTCCAGAGCCAGGGGTCACGGTTTAAGAATAAGGGGTAGTCCATTTAGGACAGATGAGGAAAAAACATTTTCACCCAGAGAGTTGTGAATCTGTGGAATTTTCTGCCGCAGAAGGCAGTGGAGGCCAAATGCACTGGATGGTTTCAGGAGAGAGTTAGATATAGCTCTTAGGGCTAACGGAATCAAGGGAGATAGGGGAGAAAGTAGGAACAGGGTACTGATTTAGGTTGACCAGCCATGATCATATTGAATGGTGGTGCTGGCTCGAAGGGCCGAATGGCCTACTCCATTCTCTCTTCGCCATATTTTGGTGTAATTTGCAAAGTAAAAGTCCAAAGTCCAAAGCCTGGCCAGAATGCCGGAAGTACTGGAGCACGTCTGATCCAGATAATGCCCAGGCTGCTGCAGGCTTGTGACCCAATGTCACCCTTCTCACTTGCCCGACCACTTCTGTGTCTCAAGAGCACCTCCTGCAGCCTACGAGATACATAACGATCTAGTAGTTTCCAGGTTACCGTGATTGAAAACACTTTTCACTTAAATTCAAGGTTTATTTAATTACCTTCAATTCAATTCCATGACAGCTTTGGTGGGATTTTAAGTCTTGTCTGTTGATCAACTGCAAACATCTAGGCAAAAAAAACCCTAATCTCATTAATATTGTAATTTTTTTAAGAGATTTGTCTGTACTTAACTGGACTTCCCAGGAGACTAATAGCTCCAAACTCAGTTGTAAGTGGATTTAAAATGCTTCCACCCATGAGGGAACACCACAGAGGTGACCTTACCAACTGCTTGGTCAGTGGGATTCAAGGAATTGGTTCCATGAGTCGAAACCCCGTAAGCAAAAAGTGTGTTTCCAGTGCTCTGTGCTTAGGGAGCCCATGCTTAGTCAACTTCAGAGAGTTAATCCCATTTAAGCGAGAGAAAAAGCTGTAAAACAAACCCCTTGAGCCTTTCTACCAGCTATCTCCCCTCTGCTCCATCAGTCTGAGGAAGGGTCCTGACCTGAAACCGGAGATGCTGCCTGACCTGCTGAGTTACTCTAGCACTTTGTGTCCTTTTATGATTCATTGCCCTTTCACTAATGCTTCCTGACCCGCTGAGATACCCTAGAGCTTCATGTTTGTCCAAATCTGTTAATAGGTTAATTCCAAAATCTTGAAAATATTCATTTAACTAATGACATATAGATTTGTAGGATAATTGGCTTTGGTTTAGTTACTTACATACGTATGTGTGTGCGTGTGTAGATGTGTATATATACATATATATATATATATATATATTGTACGTATATTTATATATTTATTGTCATTATATCATATACACCATATTATCCTTATATAGAAACATAGAATTAGAAATTAGGTGCATGTGTATTTTTGTGCATTCAATTTATGGCTGATCATCCATCTCAGTATCCCGTACCTGCCTTCTCTCCATACCCCCTGATCCCCTTAGCCACAAGGGCCACATCTAACTCCCTCTTAAATATAGCCAATGAACTGGCCTCAACTACCCTCTGTGGCAGAGAGTTCCAGAGATTCACCACTCTCTGTGTGAAAAAAGTTCTTCTCATCTCGGTTTTAAAGGATTTCATTCCCTAACATCAGGAACAATCTTCCTGCATCTAGCCTGTCCAACCCCTTAAGAATTTTGTAAGTTTCTATAAGATCCCCTCTCAGTCAAGTAACATAAAAATAAATAATAAATAAATACAACATATTAAAAAAAAAGCACAAACACAGAAGTCCACGACACAACATAACCCCACAGTGGCACCAAAGTTGAGGAAGGTACCATAGTCCAGCCAGCCTCCCCGCCGATCTTCCCAGATGTTCACCCATGGTCGGGGCCTCCCAAGCACCCGCAGTCGCCGCCACGGGCGGCCTCGATGCTCAGGCCCTTACGCCAGGCTGATGGAACTCCGACGCCGAACCCCGACGGAGAACATCCTCAGCAGCCCGGACCTCCAGATCAGCCGCCTCCCACCGGAGTCCGCGGCTCCCGAAGTCCACAGGCCGAGCCGGGCGGAGTCGCAGGACTCCGCGATGTTGATCAGCGCCGCCCTCGGTTCAAGTCCAGTGTGCGTACATATACATACACTAACATATACACATACACACACACAAACATATATATGTTGTTTATATATATATTTATATATATATATATATATATATGCTGCAAGTAAGAATTTCATTGTTCATTTGGGGACATATGAAAATAAAACACTTTTAAATCTTGACTCTTTGTACGAATTGTAAATTGTCCCTCGGGATAGTGTTAGTGTCCATTTACAGTATGCAGATACATGATAATGGAATAACGTTTAATGCAAGGTAAAGCCAGTAAAATCCGATCAAAGATAGTCTGAGGGAGACAAAAATGCTGGAGGAACTCAGCGGATGAGGCAGCATCTATGGGGAGAAGGAATAGGGTCTCGACCCGAAATGTCGCCTATTCCTACTCTCCAGAGATGCTGCCTCACCCGCTGAGTTCCTCTAGCATTTTTGACTACGTTTGATTTTTCCAGCAACTGCAGTTCTTTCTTAAAGATAGTCTGAGGGTGACTAATGAGGTAGATAGTAGTTCAGGACTGCTCTCTAGTTGTCTCTGGTGATTCGGTTGTTCAAAGTTTTTGCTGTGGATGCCAGGAGCTCAGAATGTAATGGCTGTGGGGAGGGTAGCATTTGATATGGATTTAGACCACACACTCCACAAATGTGCAGATGAGGCAGATTTTTGCCGTGCCGTTGAAAATGACATGTTTTTTGAGTTGTGGGTTGAAATGCAAAGGACCTACAAATGCTGGAAATATGAAATAAAGACCAAAATAAAGTGCCTACGGAGACACAAGGAACTGCAGACGCAATCTGAAGAAGGTTCCTGACCTTAAATGCTACCCGTCCATTCCCTCCACAGATGCTGTCAGACCGGCTGAGCTCCTCGGTCACTGTGTTTCTAGAATAAATGGTTCACACTAATGACCTAAATTCTTCCAGTAATTCCTGCTTAATACATCCACCAAATACGTTCAATTTTAGATTTTCTTCATAAATTCATAAGTTATAGGAGCAGAATCAGGCCCTTCAGCCCATCAAGGCTACTCCAGCATTCAATCATGGCTGATCTATCTTTCCCTCTCAGCCCCATTCTCCTGCCTTCTTCCCCAGAACTCCGAACACCATTATTCATCAAGAATCTGTGAATTTCCGCTTTAAAAAAATCCATTGACTTGGCCTCCACTGCCGTCTGTGGCAAAGAATTCCACAGATTCGCCACCCTCTGACTGAAGATGTGCGATAACAGTTGTGGAAGTGGTTTAAAAAATAGGGATAATAATAGAACTAGTCAATGATCGATGGTCAATATGGATTTGGTCGGCTGGAGGATCTGTTTCCATGTTCTATCTTTTAATTCAAAAAGCACCAGTCACACAGATTCACCAAAGGTCAAGAGTGTTTATTATCAGATGTCCCGGATGGGACAATGAAATTCTTATTTGCTGCAGCAGCACAGAATATGTGAATATGTAAACATAGTACATAAGGGGGAAGAGAAAAAAAAAGAAAAAGTTCAATAAATACCAAATATAGTGCAATAATGATATAATATTTTGTAGTTCAGAGCTAATTCGTCATTGTGTTTAATAGCCTGATGGCTGTAGGGAAGTAGCTGTTCCTGAACCTGGATGTTACAGTTTTTAGGCTCCTGTACCTTCTTCCCGATGGCAATGGTGAAACGAGCGTGTGGCCAGGATGGTGTGGGTCTTTGATGATTTTGGTTGCCTTTTTGAGGCAGCGACTACGATAGATCCCTTCGATGGTGGGGAGGTCAAAGCCGGTGATGGACTGGGCAGTGGTCACAACTTTAAAAAAAAAAATTTTAATAATATTTTTATTAGACGTCATACACAGTAGTATAAACCAAGAATAATATAATACATTTCATGTACAACTTCTTGGTTTTAAATTTAATAATAAAAAAGTAGTAGAAGCAAAAACAGAGATAAAAAGATGGTTAGATAAGGTGGTGAAAGTAATAGATCGTGAAAAAGTGCAATGAAAAGTGAGAGAAGAAGAGAAAAAAAGAAAAAAAAAGAAAAAAAGAAGATAAAAGGAATATAGCTGCTTCATATCTTTGCGCGCCCTACACCCGGTTCTGGACACAACGTTTTGTAGTCTTTTTCGCTCCTGGACATTCAAGTTGCCGAACCAGGCCACGATGCAACCAGTCAGAATGCTCTCTACCGTGAACCTGTAGAAGTTTAGGAGAATCTTCTTCGACATGCCGAATCTCCGTAATCTTCTCAGGAAGTAGAGTCGCTGATGTGCTTTCTTTATAATTGCAACTGTGTGCTGGGTCCAGGAAAGATCTTCGGAAATATGCATGCCCAGGAATTTGAAGTTTTTGACCCTCTCCACCATATTAGAAACATAGAAACATAGAAATTAGGTGCAGGAGTAGGCCATTCGGCCCTTCGGGCCTGCACCGCCATTCAATATGATCATGGCTGATCATCCAACTCAGTATGCCGTACCTGCCTTCTCTCCATACCCTCTGATCCCCTTGGCCACAAGGGCCACATCTAACTCCCTCTTAAATACAGCCAATGAACTGGCCTCAACTACCCTCTGTGGCAGAGAGTTCCAGAGATTCACCACTCTCTGTGTGAAAAAAAGTTCTCCTCATCTCGGTTTTAAAGGATTTCCCCCTTATCCTTAAGCTGTGACCCCTTGTCCTGGACTTCCCCAACATCGGGAACAATCTTCCTGCATCTCGCCTGTCCAACCCCTTAAGAATTTTGTAAGTTTCTATAAGATCCCCTCTCAATCTCCTAAATTCTAGAGAGTATAAACCAAGTCTATCCAGTCTTTCTTCATAAGACAGTCCTGACATCCCAGGAATCAGTCTGGTGAACCTTCTCTGCACTCCCTCTATGGCAATAATGTCCTTCCTCAGATTTGGAGACCAAAACTGCATGCAATATTCCAGGTGTGGTCTCACCAAGACCCTGTACAACTGCAGTAGAACCTCTCTGCTCCTATACTCAAATCCTCTTGCTATGAAAGCCAACATACCATTCGCTTTCTTTACTGCCTGCTGCACCTGCATGCCTACTTTCAATGACTGGTGTACCATGACACCCAGGTCTCGCTGCATCTCCCCCTTTCCCAATCGGCCACCATTTAGATAATAGTCTGCTTTCCCGTTTTTGCCACCAAAATGGGTAACCTCACATTTATCCACATTATACTGCAATTGATGTGAACAGGATTGTGGTTCCTCATCCTCCCCCTACCAAAGTCCACAATCAGTTCCTTGGTCTTACTGATGTTGAGAGCCAGGTTGTTGCGCTGGTACCATTTGGTCAGCCGGTCGATCTCACTTCTATACTCTGTCTCGTTCCCGTCTTTCCCTCTGACTAAAGAAATTCCTCCACATTTGCAGTGCTGTGCTAAACTAATTTTATTGACACCTCTACATCGCTTAACTCTGGAATGTTTGGTGCTGTGCAGCATCTTACATTCTCGAGTCTATAGCTGTCAAAGGGTGTGCTGAAAACACAAGGGCACAGACAGGAGGAATGTGTACAGTGTGGGAAGGAACTGCAGATGCTGGTTTAAACTGAAGATAGACACACAAAGCTGGAGTAACTCAGTAGGTCAGACGGCATCTCCTCTGAAGATGGTTCTCGACCCGAAACATCACCTCTTCCCTCTCTCCAGGTGTGTGTGCAGTTTTGTTTTTCGGGTCAAACTGGCCAGGAAACAGTTAAAGAGCTGTCTGGCTTCTCACAGATAGCAGAAAAGGGCATGATAATTGTTCTCATAATTAGCTCAGTTTAACAGATTAGCATTTTCAAAGGTGGAAATGGGGATTGGTGCAGAATGCAAAACGGAGCACTTAACTGAAAACGACCCTTATTATTACACACTTAACAGAACAGGTGTCCACAGAAATGAACTGAGGAGATTTCTGCACGAATACTTAAAAATAAACTTAAAAAGGCTATGCACTTGCCATTAGGAAACCCTGGTGCAACAAAATTGGCCAGCTCAAAGTTTGATGTACCCCTTTTAAGAAAGGGTTTGACGTTTGGTTCAACTGAAGGGTATATGGGACTCTCGAGTCTAAAGAAAAATGTCTGGTGAGTGCCACTGTGCAAAACTATGCCCTCTTTTGTCAGTACTTGAGTCTACAGTGCACATTTTTAAGAAGTTTTCATACAACAAAAAGAGGGGAAAAGCATAACGAGCCAGCCAGCATCTGAAGGGAGAGGAAGAGAAAAGGGGACAATGTTTCAGGTTGGTGAAGTTATTTCACCTGGAGCAAAGTGATTGGTAACTGCAGTGGAGGGTAGGAGAAGATGCTGGAGTAACTCAGCGGATCAGGCAGCATCTCTTTACAAAAGGAATAGGTGACGTCTGGGGTCGAGACCCTTGTTCAGTTTCGTTTATTGTCACGTGTACCGAGGTACAGTGAAAAGCTTTTGTTGTGCGTTAGCGACATAGCAAACGTCGGCAAAAAAATAAATACATGAGTTACAGTTGGGGGGGGGGGTGATTGGCAGTCACCGAGGTACGTTGTTTAGTAGAGTGACAGCTGCCGGAAACAGCTGTGATACCGGGACATGAAAAGCTTAGTGCAATCCAGTCGGCAAAAAGACAATAGTTGGCCAACAATAGTCCGATCATGAGGACTTGGAGAGCCTCATCAAGGACTTGGAACTCATATATATTATTTGCATGTGTATTGCTGAGCTGTTCCAACGTTTGGTGCAAGGTAAAGCCAGTAGAGTCCGATCAAAGATAGTCCGAGGGTCACCAAAGATAGTAGTTCGGCACCGCTCTCTGGTTGTGGTGGAATGATTCAGTTGCCTGATATCAGCTGGGGTCTTCAGACATCGGAAGGAGAAGGTTGTTGTCCCCTTGTGCTTGTGCAGGAAGGAAAGGGCGCAATGTTTGTAGAAGAGTGGAATGGGGAAGGGTGTAAAGAACTACCTCTTTGGCATTCAGGGTGAGCAATAAAGATGCATATGGTGGCTTCGATGGAACTAGTGGCACATGTGACTGGGTGGAAAAGGTCCAATCTTTCACTTAGTATAGAAACGAGGAACTGCAGGTGCTGGTTTATACCAAAGACAGACACAAAGTGCTGGAGTAACTCAGCAGCTGGGAAGAAACTGTCCCTGAATCTGGAGGTGTGCGTTGTGCCTGACTGCCTAATCTAATTAATATTTTTGTAATATTAAAAATTGTACACACTTGAAAATCTACTTATTAACTTTTCAGAATAAAAGCACTAGTTGTAGGAAAGTGGCAGATCCTGAGCTGGTGGTATGGAACATCAGACTTCTGTAACTCCTGCCTGTTCCCAGGTTTTTCATTTGGATCTACAGTCTGTCATAAAAGCACAGATAAAATCAGCCTGCAACATGAACACAAAGAAGTCCCCATAAAGCATTTGAAGAATTCGTATTTCTCAAATTTCCTGTATTTGCCACATTTTGATTTTGTTTTAGTGTTGTAATTAAAGTCTGATTCCTGAAAGGAAAGATAAACCAGTTGGCGTAGGGAAACCAGTCAATTGAGGGTAGCCCGCTGGTAGAGTTGCTGCCTTACAGCGTCAGGGACCCGGGTTTGATCCTGCCCACGGGTGCTGTCTGTACGGTGTTTGTATGTTCTCCCCGTGACCATGTGGGTTTTCTCTGCGTGCTCTGGCTTCCTCCCACACTCCAAAGACCTGCAAGTTTGTAGGTTAGTTGTCTTTGGTAAAAATTGGAAATTGCCCCTAGTATGTAGGATAGTGCTAGTGTATTAAGAAGTTTTCATACAAAAAAAAAGAGGGGTTTGCATGGACTTGGTGGGCCGAAGGGCCTGTTTCCACACTGTATCTCTAAACAAAAATAAAGAGGATCCACTGTAAACATCCACTGCGCCTTGCTGGGCAGACACATCAACAGGGGCTCTGCATAATAGTTTAAGCAAAGGTAATCCTTCTTCTCTATGATAGTTCTGAAATTGCACCTGGTTTAACATCCTGTGGAAGTGCATTAGAAGTTTGTGTGAACATGTAGCAGCTGCTGATTCTTGTTCATGCTGTTCTATATTTTTTAATGGCGAGTTTCACTGCCATTATCCCTTTCAAACCCATGGTTGTAAAGAACGACTGCAGCTTTGTTTTCCCCCTATACACCTTTCTGTCAAACTACTGTTGCTTATCGTACAATCTTGCTGTCAGAAGTCGTCTTTCCAGGAGCAAAATGGTCTGGATGCAGGAAATCAGAAACATCAGAAATAACGGGAAATACTCAACGGGTTCAGGCAGTATCTGTGGAGAGTTAAATAAAGTTACTGCTTCAAATCTTATGCTCTAAATTGGGTTTTTCTCCTCACGCTTAATGTCAAACGTCTTTTGATTTTGATTTTTTGTTGCTCCCCGTCACTTTCTGTTGATATTGCGAGTTCAAATCTGACGTTAAATTGGATTTTGTCACTTCAAAACAATGGTAGTGTTCGGCAGAATCTCTGGGCAGACAGAGCAGATTTAACATTGAAGGTAGACAAAAGTGCTGGAGAAACTCAGCGGGTGCGGCAGCATCTATGGAGCGAAGGAAATAGGCAACGTTTCGGAACGAAAACCCTTTTTCAGACTGATGTAGGGTGGGGGTGGGGGGAAGGGAGAAGAAGAAAGGAAGAGAAGGAGCCAAAGGGCTGAGGGAGAGCTGAGGGCTACCTGAAATTGGTGGTCAACGTTCATGCCGCTGGGGTATAAACTGCCCAAGCAAAATATGCGGTGCTGCTCCACCAATTTACGGTGGTCCTCACTCTGGCCATGGAGGAGGTCCAGGACAGAAAGATTCGGAATGGGAGGGGGAGTTGAAGTGCTGAGCCACCGGGAGATCAGGTTGGTTATTGCGGATCGAGCGGAGGTGTTGGGCGAAGCGATCGCCAAGCCTGCGCTTGGTCTCACCGATGTAGAGCAGCTGACATGGAGAGCAGCGGATGCAATAGGTGAGGTTGGAGGAGATGCAGGTGAACCTCTGTTGCACCTGGAACGACTGCTTGGGTCCTTGAATGGAGTCAAGGGGGGAGGTAAAGCGACAAGTGTAGCAATTCTTGCAGTTGCAATTTTACATTGCTTGGCCTCTCATAGATAGGGTTGACAGTCAGAATGATTTATCCCCCCCTCCCCTCCCCAGGGTGCAAATGTCAAAGAGCATTGCTTCAAGGTGAGAGGTGCAACATTTCAAGGAGATGTGTGGGATAAGATTTTAAAAGACGATGGTGGGTGCCTGGAATGAACAGCTAGAGGTAGTTGTGGAGGCAGATGCAATGGTGGCATCTGAGGCTTTTAGATGGGGGCAGGAATATGCAGGGAATGGAGAAGTATGGATCACTTGCAGCCAGAGGAGATTAGGTTAACAAGTTCACATTACAGGAGTAGAATTAGGCCATTCGGCCCATCGAGTCTACCCACCATTCAATCATGGCTGATCTCGGCCTCCTAATCCCAAATTCCTGCCTTCTTCCCATAACCCTTGACAACCGTTGTAATCAAGATTCAGATTCAGATTCAGATTCAATTTTAATTGTCATTGTCAGTGTACAGTACAGAGACAACAAAATGCATTTAGCATCTCCCTGGAAGAGCGACATAGCAAACGATTTGAATAAATAATAATAAGTGTCCGGGGGGGGGTGGTGATTGGCAGTCACCAAGGTACGTTGTTGAGTAGAGTGACAGCCGCCGGGAAGAAGCTGTTCCTTGACCTGCTGGTTTGGCAATGGAGAGACCTGTAGTGCCTCCCGGATGGTAGGAGGGTAAACAGTCCAATGGTTGGGGTGAGAGCAGTCCTTGGCGATGCTGAGCGCCCTCCGCAGACAACGCTTGCTTTGGACAGACTCAATGGAGGGGAGCGAGGAACCGGTGATGCGTTGGGCAATTTTCACCACCCTCTGCAATGCCTTCCGGTCGGAGACAGAGCAGTTGCCATACCATACTGTGATGCAGTTGGTAAGGATGCTCTCGATGGTGCAGCGGTAGAAGTTCACCAGAACTTGTATATCCCTGCCTTAAAAAATATCCACTGACTTGGCCTCCACAGCCCACTGTGGCAATGAGTTCCACAGATTAACTAGCTTCTGACTAAAGAAGTTCCTCCTCACCTCCTTTCTAAAAGAGTGCCTTTTAATTCTAAGGCGATGACCTCTGGCCATCATGTTTGCTGAGGGCCTAATCTTCTCTGCAGTGTTGTTCTGTGGATATGACAGATCCCATGGTGACATTTCAAAGGAGTAGAGCTGATTATTCCTTGTACCTTGGCTACTACTAAATCCTCAACAACATCAGGCCTGGATAGAGTGGACACAGAGAGGATGTTTCCATTAGTGGGAGAGTCCAAGCCCAGAGAGCATAACCAGATTATTAATTAGTAAGCGAGTCGAGAGTTCTGGCTAGATGCCAGGAGAATGGGGTCAAGAGGAAAAGATAGATCAGCTATCATTGAATGATGGAGAATACTTGATGGGCCAAATGGCCTATTTCTGCTCCAATGACGTGAACATATCAGCAAAGTTGATATCCTGTTATTAATGCATTGCTTTTGTTGGAACTAGCTGCGTGCAAATTGGCTATCGAGTTTCCTATATTGAAACAATCAGCACAGTGCAAATGTGAATTACATTGTGATGTATTTGAAGTAATGCAACTGTGCTCTGTAGGTGAAAATATTACTTTCATTTTAATATGTCTAGTCTACTGTGAATCACCATGTGGCACTGATCATGACTCCAGGCTCCCATTCCCTCATCTTCACCATGGATGTCCAGTCACTCTACACTTCCATCCCCCACCAGGAGGGTCTTAAAACCCTCCACTTCTTCCTCAACCGCAGACCCAACCAATCCCCGTCTACTGATACTCTCCTCCGCCTAGCGGAGCTGGTCCTTGCACTCAACAACTTTTCATTTGACTCCTCCCATTTCCTCCAAATCCAAGGCGTAGCTATGGGCACGCGCATGGACCCCAGCTATGCCTGCATCTTTGTAGGGTACGTTGAACAATCTTTGTTCACGGCGTACCTTGGCCCTATCCCCAAACTCTATCTCAGCTACATTGATGACTGCATTGGTGTCACCTCACGCACCCATGCAGAACTCACTGACTTCATCCATTTCACCACTAACTCCCATCCGGCACACACATTCACCTGCACCTGGACCATTTCCGACATCTACCTACCATTTCTAGACCTCGCTTTCTCTATTGCAGGTAACAGACTACTGACCGATATCTACTACAAACCCACTGACTCCCATGGCTATCTGGAATACACTTCTTCCCACCCTGCTTCCTGTAAGGACTCCATCTCCTACTTCCAATTCCTCTGTCTATGCCGCATCTACACCCAGGATGAGGTGATCCACACCAGGGCATCGGAGATGTCCTCGTTCTTTAGGGAACGGGGTTCCCCTCTTCAACTATAGATGAGGCTCTCACCGGGGTCTCTTCTATACCCCGTAGCTCTGCTCTCACTCCCATACCCTCACTCATAACAAGGGCAGAGTCCCCATTGTCCTCACCTTCCACCCTGCCAGTCGTCACATACAACAGATAATCCTCCGACATTTTCACCACCTCCAACGGGGTCCCACCACTGGCCACATCTTCCCATCTCCTCCCCTTGCAGCTTTCCACAGAGACTGCTCCCTCCATAACTCCCTTGTCAATTCGTCCCTTCCCACCAAAAACCACCCCCTCCCCGGGTACTTTCCCTTGCAACCGCAGGAAATGCTACACTTGTTGTTTTACCTCCCCCCTCGACTCCATCCAAGGACCCAAGTAGTCTTTTCAGGTGAGGCAGAGGTTCACCTGCACCTCCTCCAACCTCCTCTATTGCATCCACTGATCTACATCGATGGGACCAAGTGCAGGCTTGGCGATCGTTTCGCCCAACACCTCCGCACAGTTCGCATCAACTAACCTGATCTTCCGGTGGCTCAGCACTTCAACTACCCCTCCCATTCCAAATCTGACCTTTCTGTCCTGGGCCAGAGTGAGTCCCACTGCAAATTGGAGGAACAGCATCTCATATTTCGCTTGGGCAGCTTACACCCCAGCGGTACGAACATTGACTTCTCCAATTTCAGGTAGTCCTTGCTTTCTCCGTCCTTCCCCTCCCCTTCCCAGCTCTCCCACAGCCATTTTCTCCACCTCTTCCATTCTTCTCCTCCCTCCTCCTTTTCTTCCCGCTCCCCCCACCCCCACATCAATCTGAAGAAGGGTCTCGACCCGAAACATCACCTGTTCCTTCGCTCCATAGATGCTGCCTCACCCATGGAGTTTCTCCAGAATTTTTGTCTACCTTCGATTTTTCCAGCATTTGCAGTTCTTTCTTAAACATGAAAGGATTATTGCTCAGTGCATGTTCCACCCCGCCAGAGTGAGGCCACGGGCAGATTTGAGGAACAGCCCCTCATATTTTGCCTGATCAGATAGTGATTTCTCTAATTTCAAATAACCCTCTCTCTCCGCCCCTCCCCCACCCAGGCCGTCCTGTTAGTTTCACTGTTTGCATCTATATATTCCTTCACCTTCACCTCTTCAACAGCCAGCAATGATAGACCATAGATAGACACAAAATGCTGGAGCAACTCAGCGGGATAGGCAGCATCTCTGGATAGAAGGAATGGGTGATGTTTCGGGTCGAGTCTGAAATAGGGTCTCGACCCGAATCGTCACTCATTCCTTCTCTCCTGAGATACTACCAATCCCGCCGAGTTACTCCAGCTTTTTGTGTCCATGTTCGGTTTAAACCAGCATCTGCTATTCCTTCTTACACAACAATGGACCATGGTGGGCATTATCATCAAAGACCCACACCATCCTGGCCACACACTCATCTCCCAGCTACCTTCAGTTAGAAGGTACAGGAGCCTGAAGACTGCAACAACAAGGTTCAGGAATAGCTACTTCCCCACAGCCAACAGGCTATTAAATCTGGCTCTGACAAAACTCTTATTAATAACCAATTATCTGTTATTTGCACATTATCATTTTATTTATTCATGTGTGTATATATTTATATGATGGTATATGGACACATTGATCTGTTTTGTAGTAAATGCCTACTGTGTGCTGAAGCAAAGCAAGAATTTCATTGTCCTACCAGGGACACATGACAATAAACTCACTTGAACTTGAACTTGAACCTTCCCTTGGTCATGGTTTGCCGCTCTGATTTGTTCTGAACCTTTTCATGCCTCTAGTTTCCATCCCTCCTGACTCTCTGTCTGAGGAAGGGTCTCGACCCAAAATGACGCCAATTCCTCCAGCGATGCTGCCTGACCCGCTGAGTTACTCTAGCATTTTGTGTCTATCTTAGGTGCAAACCAGCATCTGCAGTTCCTTCCTACACATTGCTCAATTTAAACTGGCTGATACTTAAGCAGAAGTCTGATGAAACGGTATTAACCCGAAACATTAACTCTCTTTCCGTCTCTGTAGATGCTGCTTGACCAGCGGAGCACTATTTGCATTGTTTGTATATCTGCATTTTCTTTTTTGCATTGTTTGCCTATTAACTCACTCACTCTGGCATGAAGTTCAGTAATTAACCAAACTATCTCTCAATTCATTTAATCATTGAACACAAAAAAAAATATTAATGCAACGTGTAGAGCTTAGGAACAAATGGATATTAAACTTTGAATGAAAATCAAAATTAAATGAAATCTTTAACTTTGCCACCTTCCATAATACATGACAAATTTCAAAGCTCTTATCCTGAAGAAGGAAGTGATTTATTTCCAATCTAAAGAACTCCTCCCACTTAATTAGAAACTAAATGGCATTTTCTTTGATTTCCTCATTTGTCGGAGAAATTAAATTGTGAATCGGTTTCCAGATAACTGAACTCGCCGAAATTAAGGTTTTGTTATTGAATCATGGAAAAGTTATAATATACGGAAGGAGGCCATTCACCCGTCTGGACTATGCCTGTTAATGAAGATTTAACCAGTCTAGTCTGACTGACCAGCACCACATCTGTGGTCCTATGCATTGCTGTCATGCAAGACTGGGCTGCACAGTGGCACAGCGGTAGAGTTGCTGCCTTTCAGTGTCAGAGACCTGGGTTCGACCTTGACTACGGGTGCTGACTGGTGTACGTTTTCTCTGTGACCGCGTGGGTTTTCTCCGGGTGCTCCGGATCCCATGCACACTCCAAATACCTACAGGTTTGTAGGTTAATTGGATTCTGTAAATTGTCCCTAGTGTGTAGTAGCAATGTTACAAAATTTTGAGATTTAAAAAATCAAGTCTGCAATTTATCCCATCAGATAAAGCATAACAATAAGTTTAATTTGACACCAAATTCACTTTCATATCTCAAGTATTAAAAAAGTTATGACCATTTTCATACTCGGAAATTAGCATCTTGTTCCCTATTGATTTTCAATGGACATTACAAAAAAGCTGTGATCTTGGATAGTCAAAAGCACATTTCTTAAGGAAAGATTAACATTTTTAAATAGCCTAAGTGTCCAAAGATTATTCACAAATAATTCACAATATAACATGATTTTTATATCTAATTTACATTAATTTATAGGCCAAATGGAAGGAATTTAGTGTTCAATTGCTGTAAATAAATGCCCATTTAAATCGGTTTTCTAGTGGGTTCATGTGAACGCGCTGGTTTAGAACGTTCAAATCGCGCTGGATTTGTGCCCTCAAATGCCGAGAAAAATACTGCGGGATATAAAAAGCCCAAAATGAGCTACTCGCTATAGAAAATTTTAATTATAGGGTTATATACATGCCCCATTTAATGTAAAAATAAGGTACATACCTTTAATTGTTTGCTTTATAAAACCCTGGGGCTGCGAGAGGTTGCGAACTGAACGAGAGCTTTTAAAATTATTATATCTACTATTCGAGGCCTATAAAACTAATAATAGCTTTTGGGACCGGGTCTTGCAGCGATTCTCCGTTAATGATTTACTAGGCTGAACATCTGCGATTGGAACAGCCTAGTAAAAATCGAGTTTTAAACCCGCCCCCTCCAAACAGCTCCAAAATCACACACAAGGGGTGGGGCAGATGCTCAGCCACGATTCAGGTAGGTTTTGTAACATACCTATGTGTAGGATAGTACCAATTGTTGGCTCAGACTCGATGGGCTGAAGGGCTGGTTTCTGCACAGTATCTCTAAAGTCAAAAGACTCTGGTTTTGATTTCTGCCTCTCTCTGCCCCTTAAGCAGTGAGTTGAAGGCTATGGGTTAGAAGAATGTTCCTCTTTCCTCCACTGCTCCTTCTAATGATTACAATACTTGTACCCCACTTCTGAGGGAAATAGGACCTTACTACTGACTCTGGATACTTTCAAGAGAGAGCTAGATAGGGCTCTTAAAGATAGCGGAGTCGGGGGATATGGGGAGAAGGCAGGAACGGGGTTCCTGATTGTGGATGATCAGCCATGATCATATTGAATGGTGGTGCTGGCTTGAAGGGTTGAATGGCCTCCTCCTGCACCTATTGTCTATTGACTTGTGTGGAGGCTGTTGTAATTTTATTTGTCTCATTTAAGTTTCATCCCAGCCTCCAACATTCCAGAGCAAACATAAACAGTTCAGCCCGTCTGTCCTTGCAGCTAAAACCTTCCTATCCATGAAACAGACGTTTTCTGCATTCTCCTTGGTCACTCACATTGTTCCATAATGGGCCTGTCCCACTTAGGCTATTTTTAGGCGACTGCCGACGGCTGTCATGGGTGTAGCAGATCGCCGAAAAAACGGCAACTGGACCTCCCCCCCCTTCGACATAAAATTTGAAATAGAATCATTACTTTAACAACAAAAACAAAACAAAATCAGCACCGGCGACACCCTACGTTACCTGGTGACAACTACAACAGCACCTACGTCAGGAGAAGTCAAGCTACGCTCATTGGCATCAAACCCACTGTCGCTGACAGTCTCTGATAAATGTTCAACTTGTTGAAAATCCAGCCGTGACCAGAAAGACACTACGAATCTTTGGGCAACTGAGGAGACGACTCACGACCATACAGGTGACACCACGTGGCAATAGCCTAGTCGCCTGTTGTCACCTAAAAAATCACCTAAGTGGGACAGGCCCTTAATATGTTGATCCAAAGTATAAAGTAGTTGACTGTGATCTAACTAGCAATGCATTTGATTCTGGCATAACCTCCAGGGACTTGTATTGTTTGCTTTGGTAATAAAGGAAAATATCTGTATTTTTAACATTTTTTTTAACTTATTCAACTAACAAGGATCTGTGCACCTACACTCCAAACTCTGTTTCTCCATCATTTCAATAACATCCCATTAATTGTGCTTTCTATGGGTGTTTACTTATTTATGCTCTGCTAAATGGACCTTGTCAAAAGCTTTGTTAAATACGATGTAGATTCCATCAAATCCGCTCCTCTCATAGCTCGTCCTTGTACTTATTCCAAAAGGACAGTACAACTATCAGTCAAGTGTGTTGCCCTATCTCTAAACTTTCACCCAACCTATTTTCACACAGAGAGTGGTGAATCTGTGGAACTCTCTGCCACAGAAGGTAGTTGAGGCCAGTTCATTGGCTATATTTAAGAGGGAGTTGGATGTGGCCCTTGTGGCTAAAGTGATCAGGGGGTATGGAAAGAAAGCAGGTACAGGATACCGAGTTGGATGATCAGCCATGATCATATTGAATGGTGGTGCAGGCTCGAAGGGCCGAATGGCCTACTCCTGCATCTATTTTCTATGTTTCTATTAGCAAATACATTGATTTCACACGGAGGACGGTGGGTATATGGAATGAGCTGCCAAAGTTTGAGGCAGGTACTATAACGGCAATTTAAAAACATTTGGACAGGTATAGGGACAGGAACGGTTGAGAAGGATATGGGCCAAATGCAGGCTGGTAGGACCAGTGTAAAACCAATGGTTTTACAAACCATGTTCTCGGGGTATCTAACTCTAAATGTTATTAGTTATTTAAGTTATGACATCGGATGGAAGCTGCATACCCAAATCTCGTTGCGCTTATGTGCAATGACAATAAAAGATATTATTATTATTATTATTATTGTTGTAGATGGGCGAGGTTGGTTGGCATGGGGGAAAATGGGCTAAAGGGCCTGTTTCCATGCTGTATGATCCTATGATTTCATTTCAACAACAATGCACACATTGCTGGAGTAGCAGCAGATCAGGCAGCATCTATGGAGATATAACGTTTCAGGTTGGAGCTATTTAATTTCCGTGGTTTAAATTTAGAATTTAAGCAGCATTTTTGAAATCGGTCCTTTTTACCGATTCAAGCAAAAACATGCATTGTTCAATGATGTCTGTTCCCTAACTGTTACACCGTACTTTTGTCAGTCTCAACCGAGTGTCTGCACAATATCTTAACATCCGCGTATTCATTTTTATTCCATTTATTTATTTATTATTAAAGTGGCATTGTTCTCCTTCAGGTGAATTAAAATATTTTGCTCTTATTAGCAACAGCAGGACAAAGAGGGCTAAAGGAAGCCGATTTCAATTCTTTTTTAACAACCACTGGCTTGTGAGCGGCTGTTGTTTTAATCCCTGTGGGTCTTTTGTGATAAAACAACAGTTCTAAAACAAAGCAGGGTGACCCTCTGTGAAGGGGAAGTATATTAATTACTAAAGAGATGTCATTGCTGAGGAATAATCTGCACATAATTAAAAGAAAGTTGGATATTTGTAAAGTTGCCTGCCTATTCTACAGCAGCCTCGGGCTCTAGTTGTTCCTGAGCCAGTCATTCTCACATCTTGTGGAAAGGTTTCGCAGCGAAAATGGAATTAATAATCTCTAAGCCAGTCACGCAGCTGATAGAGCTATTGCCCCACAGCGTCGGAGTCCCTGGTTCGATCCTGATCTTCGGTGCTGTCTGTGTGGAGCTTGCACGTTCTCCTTGCGATCCAGTTCCCTCCGGGTGCTCCGGTTTTGTCCCACATCCCAAAGACGTGCAGTTTTGTAGGTTGACGCAAAATTCTGGAGCACCTCAGCAGGTCAGGCAGCATCTCGGGAGATAAGGAATAGGTGACGTTTCAGGTCGAGACCCTCCTTAATTGGCTTCTGTAGGTTAATTGCTTTCTGTAAATTAGGGAGTGGATGGAAAAAGTGGGATAATTCGATGGTCAGTGTGGACTCGATTGTCTGTTTCCATGCTGTGTTACATTGCGAAATGTCGCCTGTATGGTCGTGAGCAGTCGTCCAAAGACTCAAAACCTTTTTCTGGTTGCCGCTGGATTTTCAACATGTTGAACATTTTCGGCAACCTGCTGCGACTAATGACGGGTACCGGCATTCGCCGAAAAAAATTGCGTAAGTTGGACAGGCTCTTCACTAACAAATCCTCACTGAAGAAGGGTCTCGACCCAAAATGTCGCCTATTCCTTCTCTCCGTAGATGGTTGCTCCCTCACCCGCTGAGTTTCTCCAACATTTTTTTTGTCTACCTTTGCTTTTTCCAGCATCTGCAGTTCTTTCTTAAAACCTCACTAATGACTACTATCTGTATAAAGTCCCTGCACATCAGTAAGTGGGAACTGACACCCAACAGGAGCAGAAGTTGCTTTGTGTGTTAAAATGGTTGGGGAATGGACAAGGGTGAAATTCTGGTATTTAGGAAAGAAATTCCAGATTTAAATGAATGCAGAATTCCACGTCCTTGCTTGTAATGAAGAAAGAGGCCATTCAATTACCTAATCTATGCTGGTTGAAGGTGTATTCTAGTAGTCCTGTTGGCCTGATAACCCTCTCATCTATTCCCTTGCACATGACTCCTGATACCACCCTGCTACACCAAGGGCAATCAACCTTCCAGCCATTAGTCCTTCACTATAGCTGAGAGCACATGAGAGCACATGTTCAAGCCCTTAAGGCAGGGGCTTGAATCCAAAGTGAAAACCTACCTGTGAAATGGTTGCATTCAAAATTAGTGCATCCAAGGTGTGAGCCAAGAACAATGCCTTTTTTGTTGTAAATCGGGCATTTTGTGCCTTGGTTGAGGTTTTGCATTCTTCGACACAACTTATTAAACCTCTGTCCTAACGAGTGCTAGTACTGCCACGCTGAGCAAGATTGAAGCAAACCATTATTTTTCTCTCGGCAAGAGGTATTTCTGTTATAAAAATACCGCTCCCAAAGGACAATCCAGGATTGGGAACAGGGCCCTCGGAGGAATGGTGTTGAAAAATTAGACATCAGAATCTGCATATTCTGCATTTACCCTTTCTGGACTGCTCTGTTGTTTCTACATTCCAGTATAAGATATAACGAGGTTACGTTTTCGCTTTTGCAGCAAAGGATATGACAAAATGAGAAATGCCTAGAGGTTCTTAAGAGTTTTCTAATATCTATTGTTATATTCAGTTTCAAGAATCAGCAGAATATCATTTTTGAGGTATTTAATGACTACAGCTACCTGCATACTCTGAAGTTTGAATGGGCCAATCAGTGGTGAAAGTGTTCTGCTAAAAATTCTACTCATTGTTGGATGCTTCTGCCCTATTTATTTATTTCCACTATTTTGCCGTGATGACGGAAAATCATGTATTTTTGTTAACTTCAACTGGTTCCAGAGTGTTTTTGGTATTTTATGGCTGTGTTTTACCTACACGCTAGAAACTTAGAAAATCGGTGCAGCAGTAGGCCATTTGGCCCTTCAGACAAGCACTGTCATTCAATATGATCATGGCTTATCATCCTGCTTTTTCCTCATTTACCTTGATTCCATTAGCCCTAAGAGTTAAATCTAACTCTCTCCTGAAAAACATCCAGTGAATTGGCCTCCACTGCCTTCTGTGGCAGAGAATTCCACAAATTCACAACTCTCTGGGTGAAAAAGTATTTCCTCATCTCGGTCCTAAACGGCCTACCCCTTATTTTTAAACTGTGACCCCTGGTTCTGGACTCCCCAACAACGGGAACATTTTTCCTGCATCTGGTCAGCCTATTTGGGAGAGGCCTGGCAGACCAAAATGTCATACCAAGACCCCCTTAAAGAAGAAACAAACTAAAACTGAACTCTCCTAACTTTCTGACCCAAGTTCTGAAAACATAATGGCACTGGAAGTCAATTAAAGATAATTTTATATTTTACCAGTGGCTTTCATTTATGATAAGCCCAAAGAATGGAGTTATAGAATCGTGGTCGTACAGTGCAGAAACAGGCCCTTCAGCCCAACTCATCCATGCTTACCAAGATGCCCCATCTCCCTGGTGCTCAACTTCTCAAGTCCTGCCAACATCCTTGTATCTTCTCTACACTGATGACATCCATCATGTAGAAGGGTGACCAAAATGGAACACAATACTTAAATGTCACCTCTCCGGCATTTTGTACAACGGTAACATAACATCGGAGCCTGAAGAAGTGTCTCGACCCAAAACGTCACCCATTCCTTCTCTCCAGAGGTGCTGCCTGTCCCACTGCTTTAGTCCAGCTTTTTGTGTCTATCTTCGGTTTAAAACCAACATCTGCATGCAGTTCCTTCCTACACATCACAATTTCTATACTCAATACCCTGACAATGAAGGCCAAGGTACCAACAGTCTTCATTGCCACCCTATCTATCTGTGATGCCATTTTCAGGGAATTATGTATCTGTACTCCTAGAACGCACTGCTCCTACAATACACCCCGGGGCTCTACCATTCACAGTGAAGATCCTGCCTTGCTGTGACTTCCCCAAATGCAACACCTCGCAGTTAACGGCATGAAACACCATGAGCCATTCCTCAGCCCACTGGCCCAGCTGATCAACACCACCCATTGTAAGTTTTGATAACCATCCTTGCCGTCCACAATCCACCCACTTCAGTGCTTAAGATGTCACGAATTTCTTCCTTGTGCAGTGCAGGCTCACTGATCCACCTTAAAGTTTTTCATCAGCAAAATCCATCGCCGTTATTGCAGACAACTGTTATTGACCAGTGGAAAATGAGAGCAAAGTATCAGTTTTGGTTGCATCGGGTATTCCGTTTGCATGAAAGATTGCTGCAAAAGACCCAACTATTCATGAACTTGCAAGAATCAGTGGTTGGCTGTGAGTTCATATTATTTTTGCTGCAAAATTCATCTTTCAGTTATTGTTCTCAGTCTTGTTTGGGGGTGGCCGGGTGGTTTGTTCATGCAGGGTTTCTGATACAGCCAATGTTCTCTGCCGATTACCTGACCACTGACTGTTGCATCTCCGAGCAGCAACATTGAAAAATTCACATCCGTTTTCTGATCTTTGCCCATTGCTGGTAGCCCTGTTAAATGAGTCACCTTTTTGTCTGCAAGAAAATATTTGTTTTCTTGTGCATGTTTAGGTTTCTGTCCGGCTTGCAATATTTGGCCACACTTCCAGTTGTTTTCAATGTCATTCAAAGTCTGTCATTTTATTTACCATTCTGCTGAATTAAGTGATCATTGGTGGTGTGAATGTTCCATTAAAATGGGCTTCCGCCCCCTGCAGTTGCGTGCCCAGTTTATATTACTAGGGCCATGACCCTTCCTTCAGTGGGGTTAACACTAATCCAAGGTTTAAATGGTCTACCTACCTATACATTTATGCTACAGAATTTCAGTCAATTCAGAAACAAGGAACTGCAGATGCTGGTTTACAAAAAAAAAAGACACACACAGTGCTGGAGTAACTCAGCAGGTTTGGCAGCATCTCTGGAGATTTCATTGTTCAGTCTGGGACATGTGACAAAAAAACACACTTCACTCTTGAACATGGACAGGTGATGTTCTGGGATCAGTCTGAAGCAGGGTTCTGACCCGAAGCATCATCCATCCATGTTCACCGGCTCTGACCTCCCCACCATCGAATGGATCTATCGCAGTCGCTGCCTCAAAAAGGCAGCCAGCATCATCAAGGACCCACACCATCCTGGCTACACACTCATTTCTCCACTGCCATCAGGTAAAAGGTACAGGAGCCTGAAATCTGGTACCCTCCAGGTTCAGGAACAGCTTCTTCCCCACAGCCATCAGACAATTAAACTCACCTACAAACAAACTCTGAACTATATCAGCCTATTGCACTTTATCTGTTTATTTATGTGTGTGTGTGTGTATATATATGGTCTATGCTATATAGACACACTGAACTGTTCTGTATGTATGCTTACAATATTCTGTTGTGCTGCAGCAAGCAAGAATTTCGTTGTCCTATCTGGGACACATGACAATAAATTCTCTTGACTTGACTTCTCTGGAGATGCTACCTGACCCGCTAAGTTACTGCAGCGTTTTGTCTCTTTTTTTGTGTAAACCAGCATCTGCAGTTCCTTGTTGCCGAATTGACTGAATGCTGTTCGAGATCCAATCCTTTATACATCTGGGCTTCGATATTGCCTTATTTTTCGAAGGCAATATTTCCCTAACCCTTATAGAATATCAGTGTAAAGAAGATGACATTTATGGAAGATGCCCCAAGTCACAAAGCCATTCACTCTCTCTCTTAGTTATGGGCATGAGCATGCACTGCTGGAAAAGGCTGGTTCGAGTCACTGGCAATGATTCCAAAATGATTATCACCTTGGACAGTGAGAAGATTCAGAAACCACTCGCATTCCCAAGTGAACTGAGCTGGAGTTGCTGAGAAACAAACCTTCAGCCACCAGTTATACGATGGAGCTTCAGTGAGACAACTGCATAAAACATATTTCAAAGGCTACATAGCAATCACCTGTGATGGTGAGATAAAATAAAACACACAAGGCTTGCTGTAAATATAGTTAGCTGCTTTCTTGAGGGCTGACATGGTGATTAAGGACAGGCAGTGATAGACAACCACCAATGCAGATGGACCTTCATGGTCCATCTCGAGTGCCCCATTATGCTTGCATAAATTGGGGTGAGAAGAAAGTAAGGAGATGGAATGACTTTCTGGGAAGAGGTCCCCCACCCAGCAACATGGTAGAGATGAGCGTGTGTGTGATACACTTAAGGAACTAAACAGATGTCTTGTGTTAGGAAATGCCTTGGGGGAATCAAGAACCAGAGGACATGGGTTTAAGGTGAGAAGGGAAAGATTTAATAGGAACCTGAGGGGCAACTTTTTCCACACAAAGGGTCGTGCGTATATGGAATGAGTTGCCACAGTAGGTCGTTGAAGGAGTGACTATCACAGCATTTAAAAAACATTTGGACAGATACTAGGATAGGAAAGGTTTAGAAGGGTATGGGACAAACGCAGGAAGATGGGACTAATGTAGTTGGGACATCTTGGTTGGTGAAGGACCTGTTTCCATGTTGCATAACTCCAAATAGAAAGTTTAGGCAGGTTTGGCCGAGGGGCATGTTTCCATGATGTATGATTAAATGGGAACATGATAACTCCAGAGGAGGATTTGTGGTGAGAGTGGATAATATTAACAAAGGCTACACCTTCAGAGACACAAATAACATTGTGAAGGCTTTCTCCCGGGGAGTTATGGATTCTATTGTAGAGCGGACAGAAAGGGCTGGGCATAAATGCAACTTGTCACCCGTCATGATGTGGAGCAGATTTTGCATCAAAATACCAGTGAAAAGGCAATGATTACAGAAACACCTACAGAACTGACCACGAGGGTGAGAATCTTTACAAAGCACTGTACCAAGTTAATCAAAGAATAAAACCCATTGGGACCAGCTTAGATATGGCATTATGGTCAGTATGGACAAGTCGAGCTGAAGGCCTGGACAAGAAGGATGTTTCCACTAGTGGGAGAGTTTAGGACCAGACGTCACAGCCTCGGAATTAAAGGATGTTCCTTTTGGAAGAGATGAGGAGGAATTTATTTTGTCAGTGGGTGGTGAATCTGTGGAATTCATTGCCACAGAAGGCTGCGGAAGCCGGCAATGGATATTTTTAAGGCAGAGATGGATAGAAAGATTCTTAATTGGTACGTGTGTTGGGATGTTATAGGGAGAATGGGAGAATGGGGTTCAGAGTGAAAGATAGATCAGCCGTGATTGAATGGCGAAGTAGACTTGATGGGCTGAATAGTCTAATTCTGCTCCTTTCACATATGAACATGAAAAGATGTTCAGAGTCGGAGAAGGATGATTCATTGTGAACTCGAGTCAAAGACATCCCTCTAAGTACAGACAGGCATTTTTCACAACAACGGGACTATTCACTCGCCTTGAATACAGGCAATTAAAAGGAAGAGTCTATAGTTTGAACAGCATGATAGAAATTCACAGAAGCTGTGGAAAAATCAGTTGAATCACAACAATACTTGAGGAACAAAGTAAAAGGAGACATCGATTTGGTCGAGTAAAATCAATGCAAGCAGAGAAATTAAGACGGCATATGTTCTGCTGAAGATCCCAGTGGTTAAACGACTCTTGCTGTTTACAGAATTATTGTGTGGACTGAACCACGCTCAAATTAAGTTTAAATGTGTTGCAGATGGATTGCAGTTCCAAAGCACCGAAGATCTCCTGACGGTTGTTTGTTGCAGCAAGTACGGATTTCTTGATGTCGGCCCAACAGTGTGCAGACACAGTGCAACTAAACCAAATGGAAAGAGTCATGTCCGAGCCAAGTCTTGGAGAAGAAAAGTTTGAGGCAACTCGGATGGCAACAGCAAGGATTTATTGGAATAGGTGTGGAGAAAATACTTCTAATTATAGAAGAATGACCTGGATAGAGTGGATGCAGAGAGGATGTGTCCACTGATGGGAGAGTCTAGGATCAGAGGTCATAACCTCAGAATAAAAGGATGTTCTGTTAGGAAGGAGATGAGGAGGTATATCATTAGTCAGAGGGTGATGAATCAGTGGAATTAATTACTACCGAAGGCCAAGTCAATAAATATTTTTTAAGGCAGAGATAATTAAGATTCTTCATTAGGATGGGTGTCACAGGGGAAGAACTTGTTTTGAAAACATGGGGGGAGGGGGACACAATGAGGCCTGACATCTAGGGCAGGAGTAGGCAACCACAGGCCCACGGGCTGGATCTGGCCCGTAAACCAAAATCATCCGGCCCGCAAGCATATTTTTTTTTTCAATTAGTTTTCGCGACCGAGTTACAGAGCAAGGTTGAACAAGTTGGGGCTTTATTCTTTGGAGCGCAGAAGGTTAAGGGGGGACTTGATAGAGGTCTTTAAAATGATGAGAGGGATAGACAGAGTTGACGTGGATAAGCTTTTCCCACTGAGAGTAGGGAAGATTCAAACAAGGGGACATGACTTGAGAATTAAGGGACAGAAGTTTAGGGGCAACATGAGAGGGAACTTCTTTACTCAGAGAGTGGTGGCTGTGTGGAATGAGCTTCCAGTGAAGGTGGTGGAGGCAGGTTCGCTTTTATCATTTAAAAATAAATTGGATAGTTATATGGACGGGAAAGGAATGGAGGGTTATTGTCTGAACGCAGGTGTATGGGACTAGGGGAGAATACGTGTTCGGCACGGACTAGAAGGGTCAAGATGGCCTGTTTCCATGCTGTAATTGTTATATGGTTATATGGACCTGGGAACTGTAGCTAGTCACGGGGCACGCAGGTGACCTGGGCGCTACACCCAGACCTGGGCGCTACAGCCAAACCTGGATCACACAGGGGACCTGGGGACTGCAGCTAGTCCCAGTTATTTTCTAGGAGCTGGCGGCCTCCAACTAGAATCAACCTTGAGGGCTCCAGTTGCAGAGCCTGTGGACTTACCTTCACGGAGTTAGGTGACCTCTGAGGCTGTGGTGGCGTTACGGCTGCGACTCGACTTCAGAGGCTTCGGTTTTGCTGCAATACGTTTCACAAAACATGGGGGGGATTGTCACAATGGACAAGGGAGAGCCAGTGGATGTTGTGTACCTGGACTTTCAGAAAGCATTTGATAAGGTCCCACAGAGGAGATTAGTGGGCAAAATTAGGCCACATGGTATTGGGGGTAGAGTGCTGACGTGGATAGAAAATTGGTTGGCAGACAGGAAACCAAGAGTAGGGATTAAATGGTCCCTTTCAGAATGGCAGGCAGTGACTAGTGGGGTACCGCAAGGCTCGGTGGTGGGACCACAGCTACTTACAATATACATCAATGACTTAGATGAAGGGATTCGAGTAACATTAGCAAATTTGCAGATGACACAAAGCTGGGTGGCAGTGTGAACTGTGAGGAGGATGCTATGAGAATGCAGGGTGACTTGGAGAGGATGGGTGTGGGCAGATGCATGGCAGATGCAGTTTAATGTGGATAAATGTGAGGTTATCCACTTTGGTGGCAAAAACAGGAAGGCGGATTATTAAATAAATAGTGTCAAGTTGAGAAAATTGGCAGTACAACGTTGGGATCCTTGTTCATCAGTCAATGAAAGTAAGCATGCAGGTACAGCAGGCAGTGAAGAAAGTGAATGACATGTTAGCCTTCATGACAAGAGGAGTTGAGTATAGGAGCACAGAGGTCCTTCTGCAGTTGTACAGGATCCTAGTGAGACCACACCTGGAGTAATGTGTGCACTTTTGGTCCCCTAATTTGAAGAAGGACATTCTTGCTATTGAGGGAGTGCAGCATAGGTTCACAAGGCTAATTCCCAGAATGGCGGGACTCTCATATTCTGAGAGAATGGAGCAGCTGGGCTTGTATACTCTGGAATTTAGAAGGATGAGAGGGAATCTTCTGAGAGAGGCCATCCCTCCCCCCCCTCGGGATTTCCGCCCAAGGGTGTCGAGGGGTATGGGCCGGAGAATGGGGTTGCGAGGGAACGATAGATCAGCCTTGATTGAATGGCGGAGTAGATTTGATGGTCCGCGTGACGTAATTCTGCTCCTGTCACTTCTGAAACATGAAACTTCTGAAATAGAAAAGATCCAGTGTCTATTGTGAATTATTTGGAGTCCAAATGCAAGGCAACATGAAACCAAAGGCAGAGAACTTTGTAGACATTGTTACAATTCTTTTCATTGACATCGCATATACAAATATATATATATGTAGCTACTGTAGTTATTGATTTGTTTGTTATTATTGTCATGTGTACTGACTTGCAGTGAAAAGCGTTTGTTTGCATGTTATCCAGTCAAAGAAAGACTATAGATGGATACAATCAAGAAGTCCATAGTGGAAGGATGAAGGGGACAATATTTAGTGTTCAGATGGTACATTAAAGTACTATAAAGTCCAATGAAAGAAAGTTTAAAAGTACCTCCAAGGAGGTAGATGGGAGTGTATTAGAAAGAACTGCAGATACTGGTTTACACCAAAGATAGACACAAAATGCTGGAGTAACTCAACGGGTCGGGCAGCATCTCTGGAGAATCTCCTGATTCTCTGATCCAGAAGCCCCTGTTTCCACACTGTGTGACTGACTCTAAATCTCACTTCTTGATCAAGCCAAGAGATAAACACAGTCATGAATCCATTCATAGTGCAACCCATGGCTCTGTTTGGACCTTTATTTCCAACCATTAAACACATTGGTCATACAATTAATTTTTGTGATTTTTTTTTTTCCCATAAAACCCCAGTCAAAATAAACCATTGATTACATACAAGCCCTTGCTTTCCCTCTATCCCTCTCCATCCTAGTTCTCTGACTAGTCTGCCCGTCCTCCTGATCACATCTTTGTCTGCCGCCTCGTTGTCACCTTCCCCGAGCTAACAATGATCTATTCTACAATTTCCCTTCGAACTTCGGCCCCTTTGATCTCTCGTTTTCACATCTTACCCTTCCACATCTCTGTGCCTCGCTCTCCACTGACACTCAGTCTGAAGAAGGGTCTCGACCCGCAACGTCACCCATTCCTTCTCTCCAGAGGTGCTGCCTGTCCCGCTGAGTTACTCCGGCATTTTGTATCTATCTTCTGTGTAAACCGGCATCTGCAGTTCCCTTCTACACGTTGATTATCATTAATACAGTCACAATTCCTTTTCTTTTCAGCTAACCTCAAACCTCCAAACCTTAGTGTGCCAGTTAACCTAACCATAATATGTATATTTATAAATATTATTTTAACCTTTCTGTACCTGACCTATTATACCCATGTTATTTTGCTCTGATGATATTTGAGGGCATTTTAGTGCATTAACAATTAGGGGTATGATGGTGTGAAAATCCTTAAGATGATAATTGGAAATTATTCGCTTCTGGGAGCTAACTTTGCTGAATTATTATTAAATTTAAACCAATTATTTTAATACTTCTCACTTTGACATTTTTTTTTTTTTAAACCAAATTAAATGGAAAGGAGGATAGAAATGTGGTATCAGTTCCCAAGTCTCAGCTGTGGCTCTCTTGGTAGATGCTTTCTGCTGAGCGGGAAGGTCACATTGGTTGGGGAACAGGGTAGCACAGATAGACAGAGTGCCGCACTACTGTGCTGCTGCCTTTTGGGCAAGACACGAACAAGGTCCCACCTGACCTCTTGGGCAGACCTGAAGTAACAGAGCGGCACGTTGGCTCAGCGTCTTACAGCGCCCGAGACCCGCCCCACCGAATCCACGCTGACCAGCGATTACCCCGCACGCTAACACTATCCTATGCATACGAGGGACAATTTGCACTTTTACCAAGGCAATTTACCTCTTTGGAGCGTGGGATGAAACCGGAGCACCCGGGCAAAACGTACAAACTCCATGCAGACTGCACCCACAGTCAGGATCGAACCAGGGTCTCTGGTGCTGTAAGGCAAGCAACTCTACCGCTGCACCACTGTGCAGCCCTGCATTTGATGCTGCAAGCAGACTAATACTTCAAGATTCACAGCTGGGTGTATCAGAGTAAGCAGGATGGTACATTGGAGAACTTTGTTCCCTGAAATTAACGTTGTAATCATCTCCTCGGTGTATCATCTTGCTTCACCGTTGCCCTTCAAGAACTTTGTATTTTCAGAAGAAAGGGACAACTTTTATGTTAGCCCAGAAATAACTAAAATTAATGATGCCAGATTCGCAATATTGCCAGGGCAACCTACAAAGTCATTAGCACTGGTTTCCTAGTCAAGCTGCATACATGTATCATCTCTACACTTGATAATTTTACACATTCATTTTTAATTGTTTAAAGGGGACAATGTAATAAGTAATTCTATATGGTGAGAAACGGGATCAAGTACTAAAATGATTATCAGGGAGGTAACACACTCTTGAATTTCAAGACAACCACTTAGTTTTGGAAGGTTAAGCTTTGAGGTGATAATTTTGATGCCGTTTTGTGTAGATCAGAAACTTACTCTCTCTAATTCTTATTTATATTTAAGTTAATAAAAATTAATTTTTGAAGGAATGAAAACTCAACTGCTGCCTAACTATGTGGGAAGGAACTGCAAATGCTGGTTTAAACCAAAGATAAACACAACAAGCTGGAGTAATTCAGCGGGGTCAGAAAGCATATCTGGAGGAAAGGAATAGGTGACATTTCTTCGGACTGAAGAAGGGTCTCGGCCCGAAAAGTTGCATATTCCTTTTCACCAGGGAAACTGTCTGACCCACTGAGTTACCACAGCTTCTTGTAGTGTGTCCAATGGGCCTGTCCTGCTTAGGCTATATTTTAGGCGACTAAAGGCAACTAGGCTGTCACCACATGGTCACCAGAGTGTCGCCTGTATGGTCATGAATAGTGTCCTCAGTCGCCCAAAGAGTCGTAGCATCTTTCTCATCGCCGCTGGATTTTCAACATTTTCAAAAATTTTCACCGACAGTCGGCGAAAGTGGGTTGACGTCACTGAGCGCAGCTTGACTTCCCCTGACATAGGTTGCTGTTGCCAGGTAGGTTGTCGCCAGTGCTGACTTCGGTGAATTCCATTGGCGGCTACCTACATCAACCAGCGACGCGTACCAGCGACTGAATTGTCTTCAGTTGTCGCCAACAGGGTCATAGCTTGTAGCGGATGGACGTAGGTTGACTTCGGTTGTCGAAGGTTGTTGCCCGTGGGGTCGTAGTTTGTCGTAGGTGGACATAGAAACATAGAAATTAGGTGCAGGAGTAGGCCATTTGGCCCTTCGAGCCTGCACCGCCATTCAATATGATCATGGCTGATCATCCAACTCAGTATCCCGTACCTGCCTTCTCTCCATACCCCCTGATCCCCTTGGCCACAAGGACCACATCTAACTCCCTCTTAAATATAGCCAATGAACTGGCCTCAACTACCCTCTGTGGCAGAGAGTTCCAGAGATTCACCACTCTCTGTGTGAAAAAAGTTCTTCTCACCTCGGTTTTAAAGGATTTCCCCCTTATCCTTAAGCTGTGACCCCTTGTCCTGGACTTCCCCAACATCGGGAACAATCTTCCTGCATCCAGCCTGTCCAACCCCTTAAGAATTTTGTAAGTTTCTATAAGTTCCCCTCTCAATCTCCTAAATTCTAGAGAGTATAAACCAAGTCTATCCAGTCTTTCTTCATAAGACAGTCCTGACACCCCAGGAATCAGTCTGGTGAACCGTCTCTGCACTCCCTCTATGGCAATATGGACGTCCTAATGGGTCGCCGATTGTTGGCAGCTTGCCGTCGACTAGGTGCTAGGTTGTTGTAGCTTGTCGTAGACATTGTCGTAGGGGGTCCAGTCACCATTTTTTCGGTGACCTGCTATGACTATGACAGTCGCCGGCAGTTGCCTAAGTGGGACAGGCCCTTAACTATTACCCACTTAACATTGCCGCTGAAATGAACTTTACCCTCTGACTGCTTATGAAGCTGAACATTTCACTAAATAGACAAACTCCGGAGGCTTTAGATTTTACTTTGGAGATACAGTACATCAACAGGCCCTTCGGCCCACCGAGTCCACAACAACCAACGATCACCCCGTACTCCAGCACTATCCTACACACCAGGGACAATTTCCAATTTTACCAAGCCAATTAACCATCAAACCTGTACATCTTTGGAGATACAGAGGAAAGGCCCTTCGGCCCACCGAGTCCACAACGACTAACGATCACCCCGTACTCCAGCACTATCCTACACACCAGGGACAATTTCCAATTTTACCAAGCCAATTAAACTACAAACCTGTACATCTTTGGAGTGTGGGAGGAAACCGGAGCACCTGGAGAAAGCCCAAGCTGTCGGAGGGAGAACGTACAGACAGCATCTTTAGTGTCTCTACCGCTGTGCCACTGTGCTGCCACAAGATGGTCAGATGCTCAGAAGATAGTCTGACAAAATAGAACATATTCTTTGAGTTTTAGTTCACCCTCAGGACATGTTTCCATGCTCTATCTTTCAATCAATCAATTCACTCAATCAAATATACAATAAATACAAAATTATCAGTAATACGAGAAGCCAGTCAATAATAATGCAAACCTGTAAAGCCTTTACAAAGTCCAAAATGGTTGTGCAGTATCCTTCAAGAACCTGATGGCTGCTGAGCAGTAATTTTTTCCTGAGTCTAGAGGTAACAGTTCTCGGGCTAATGTACCTTCTTCCCATTGCGAGCAGGGTGGGGTGGATCTTTAATGATATTAAGTGCTTTCCCAAAGCAGCATTTCCTATTGATGCCTTTGATGGTAGGAAGGTCCATTTAAAATCCAGATTGAAGACTACCAAAAAAGTTAACATTTCATTGCCTAAAAGAAACTCGCCACTCTTTTGGGTAACGAAGGAGAGTGAGGGGTGATCTTATAGAAGTGTATAAAATCATGAGAGGAATCGGTGAGGTTGATGTACAGAGTCTCTTGCCCAGAGTAGGTGAATCAAGGACCAGGGGATATAGGTTTAAGGTGATGGGGAAAAGATTTAATAGGAATCTGAGGGGTAACTTTTTCACACAAAGTGTGGTGGGTGTATGGAACTATAATAATAATATATTTTATTGTCATTGCACATAAGCGCAACGAGATTTGGTATGCAGCTTCCATCCGATGTCATAACTTAAATAACTAATAAAATTTAGATTTAGATACCCCGAGAAACATGGTTTGTAAAAATAACATTACAACAGTAAAACACCAAGCTACCAGATGAGATACTTGAGGGAGGTCTATCCCAACACTTAAGAAACATTTAGACAGGTGCATGGATAGGGCAGGTTTGGAAGGATATGGGCCAAATGCAGACAGGTGGGACTAGTGTAGACGGGACATGTTGGCAAGTCGGGCTGAAGGGCCTGTTTCTATGCTACAACACTCTATGACTAAAATCAACCATGTAGCTTTAAATGTTGGTCAGTTTTCCATGCCATTCTAGACTTTTTATACAATATGAAATAGTCCTTAAACTACCACAGAAACTTCATCTTGTATGTTTGACTTTACTTAATCAATAGTTTCAGAAGTAACTAATAAGCCATAATAACCTCACTCACAATTCCATAGTAACTCCTTAAATATTATTCCGCAAAACAACAAGAATCATTTGTGGGATGTAATCAAAGGTTAACCCAAATGTTATCTAGATAAATGGCACAAGGCTGCTCTGCATTATGTGAGGCAGTTTGATTTTGGCAGACAATTATTTAGTCTGATTCACTTAAGCTTCATGGCATCCACTGGCCAGTGTGTGCCTATCTGAAAGCATCTTAAACGTCAACATCGTATGGGCCTCCACCACCACAAATTGGCAGCATGATGCACACCACATGTAGAGTCATAGAGTGTGGACTTTTGCCCACACCAACCAACATGTCCCATCTACACTAGTCCCACCTGCCTGCGTTTGGCCCATATCCATCTACTGTAAGCATAGAAACATAGAAACATAGAAATTAGGTGCAGGAGTAGGCCATTCGGCCCTTCGAGCCTGCACCGCCATTCAATATGATCATGGCTGATCATCCAACTCAGTATCCCGTACCTGCCTTCTCTCCATACCCCCTGAATCCCCTTAGCCACAAGGGCCACATCTAACTCCCTCTTAAATATAGCCAATGAACTGGCCTCAACTACCCTCTGTGGCAGAGAGTTCCAGAGATTCACCACTCTCTGTGTGAAAAAAGTTCTTCTCATCTCGGTTTTAAAGGATTTCCCCCTTATCCTTAAGCTGTGACCCCTTGTCCTGGACTTCCCTAACATCGGGAACAATCTTCCTGCATCTAGCCTGTCCAACCCCTTAAGAATTTTGTAAGTTTCTATAAGATCCCCTCTCAATCTCCTAAATTCTAGAGAGTATAAACCAAGTCTACCCAGTCTTTCTTCATAAGACAGTCCTGACATCCCAGGAATTAGTCTGGTGAACCTTCTCTGCACTCCCTCTATGGCAATAATGTCCTTCCTCAGATTTGGAGACCAAAACTGTACGCAATACTCCAGGTGTGGTCTCACCAAGACCCTGTACAACTGCAGTAGAACCTCCCTGCTCCTATACTCAAATCCTTTTGCAATGAAAGCTAACATACCATTCACTTTCTTTACTGCCTGCTGCACCTGCATGCCTACCTTCAATGACTGGTGTACCATGACACCCAGGTCTCGCTGCATCTCCCCCTTTCCCCAATCGGCCACCGTTTAGATAATAGTCTACTTTCCCGTTTTTGCCACCAAAATGGATAACCTCACATTTATCCACATTATACTGCATCTGCCAAACATTTGCCTACTCACCCAGCCTATCCAAGTCACCTTGCAGTCTCCTAGCATCCTCCTCACAGCTAACACTGCCCCCCCAGCTTAGTGTCATCCGCAAACTTGGAGATATTGCCTTCAATTCCCTCATCCAGATCATTAATATATATTGTAAATAGCTGGGGTCCCAGCACTGAGCCTTGGGGTACCCCACTAGTCACTGCCTGCCATTGTGAAAAGGACCCGTTTACTCCTACTCTTTGCTTCCTGTTTGCCAGCCAGTTCTCTATCCACATCAATACTGAACCCCCAATGCCTTGTGCTTTAAGTTTGTATACTAATCTCAAGCCTGTCCTATGTATGTACCTGTCTAATTGTTTCTTAAACATTGCAATAGTCCCTGCCTCAACTGCTTCCTCCGGCAGCTCGTTCCATACATCCCCCACCCTTTGTGTAAAAAAGTTACTATTCGGGTCAGTGTTAAATCTTTTCCCCCATCACCTTAAATCAATGGCCTCTGTAGCTCGGTTCTCCTACTCTGGTCAAGAGACACTGTGTGTGTACCAAATCTATTCCTCTCATGATGGTGCATTTTACCATGAAGCATATGTTCTGCTGAAATTAATATTATAGCCATAGAATGAATGAGTCGATGACACAGCTCATTGTTAGTATAAGCAGAGTTTAATCAGTCTTTTAAAGCCCTGTATATTCTTTGTAACTACCACTAACGAGCCCTTATTTATCATAGGAGGGCAATAAAAATCAAAGCTAGGCATCCCTCCAAGTTGTTGGTTGAGCCGTGCCTGTTCTCTTTGCGAGCTGCTGGATATTTGGATCTGAATTCTGACTATTGCAATTGAAACTGACCGCAACAAGAAAGGCAAGTTATTTTAAAAGAAAATCCAACTCGGCAAAGCTCTGCCTCTGCTGAACCTGGGTGGCAAGAAGTTCAAACTTAGACCCAATTCATGCAGAAAGCAGCGAGGATGACAATTTCTCAGAGCATCTGAGCACCAGAATGTTCCTGTGCTAAGGTTGTATCATAAGTTCATAAGTGATAGGAGCAGAATTAGGCCATTCGGCCCAACAAGTCATTTCTGCCATTCAATCATGGCTGATCTAGCTTTCCCTCTCAAGCCAATTCGCTACCTACTCCCCAAAAACTCCCGATTCCCGTACTAATCCAAAGTCTATCATTCTCTGCCTTTACTAATCAATAGTCTATCAATCTCTGATCTTTCCAATAAATTGCAATCCATTCTGAATTACAGGTGAGAAAACCAACCAATAGCAATGGCCGGTTGACATGAAAGCCACCCAATCCTAAATGGGTGCAGAGAACAAAGAATGCTGGGAATGTACAGTGGACCAAGCAGCATCCAGAGAGGAACAAAGTTAACACTTCAGGTTGGTGACCTTTCCTTAACTCTACATCTGCATTTTCTTGGGGCTCCAGTTTGCTTTAAGTCTAAAACTGGATGGCAGAGGTTTAAGGTGAAGGGGAAAGATTTAAAAGGGACCTAATAGGCAACTTTTTTTCACACAGAGTGTGGTGTATGTACGATATATGCCAGATGAAGTTTTGAGGGCCTGTCCCACTTCGGTGATTTTTTTCAGCGACAGCGGCGATTTTTTTCAGCGACAGCGGGAAAATATGCTGTGGCCACATGGTCGCGGGGTGACGCCTGTATTGCCGTGAGTTGCCTCCTCCAGTGTCGTCACTTTTTTTCTTGTTGCCGCTGGATTTCGAAATGCTCAAAACCTTTTGGCGACAGTGGGCTTGACGTTGCCCGTCTCATGCAGTAGGTGCCGTCGTAGGTTGTCGCCAGGATGACGCCAGGTGACGTTGGTTGTCGCTGGGTGATGACCTCGGTGAATTCCTGTGGCATCAACCTACATCATCCTACGTCAACCGGCAGCAGTACCTGCATCAAGAGAAGTCTCCAGTTGTCTTCATTTGTCGCCGGCATGGTCGTTGCTTGCGGTAGCTTGGCGCGGGTGGAGGTAGGTTGACTTCGTTTGTCGTAGGTTGTCACCTGTGTGGTCGAAGGTTGTCGTAGGTGTGGTCGTAGGTGGACGTCCCAAGTCGGAAGGAATTGTGTGGCCGGTTGATGTTGCTTGACGTTGACTAGGTGGTAGCTTGTCATGGACATTGTCGTAGGGTGGGTCCATTTCTGCGGCCCACTGCGACTATGACTGTCGCCGGCAGTCGCCTAAAATATTGCCTAAGTGGGACAGGCCCTTTACAATTACAATATTTAAAAGACATTTAGATGGGCATGTGGATTGTTAAGGTTCAGAGGAATATGGGTCAGACATGGGCAAATGAGGAAGAAGAATGTAGATTATAACCATATAACAATTACAGCACGGAAACAGGCCATCTCGGCCCTACAAGTCCGTGCCGAACAAATTTTTTTCCCCTTAGTCCCACCTGCCTGCACTCATACCATAACCCTCCATTCCCTTCTCATCCATATGCCTATCCAATTTATTTTTAAATTATACTAATGAACCTGCCTCCACCACTTCCACTGGGAGCTCATTCCACACCGCCACCACTCTCTGCGTAAAGAAGTTCCCCCTCATATTACCCCTAAACGTCTGTCCCTTAATTCTGAAGTCATGTCCTCTTGTTTGAATCTTCCCTATTCTCAAAGGGAAAAGCTTGTCCACATCAACTCTGTCTATCCCTCTCATCATTTTAAAGACCTCTATCAGGTCCCCCCTTAACCTTCTGCGCTCCAGAGAATAAAGACCTAACTTATTCAACCTATCTCTGTAACTTAGTTGTTGAAACCCAGGCAACATTCTAGTAAATCTCCTCTGTACTCTCTCTATTATGACCCAGAGAGTTGTGAATCTGTGGAATTCTCTGCCACAGAAGGCAGTCGACGCCAATTCACTGGACGTATTCAAGAGAGAGTTAGATTTAGCTCTTCAAGCTAACGGAATCAAGGGATATGGTGAAAACGCAGGAACGGGGTATAGCCGTGATCACATTGAATGGCGGTGCTGGCTCGAAGGGCCGAATGGCCTACTCGTGCACCAACTTTCTATGTTTCTAAATGGGATCGACTCGGGTAGACATCATGAACAAGTTGGGTGAAAGAGCCTTTGTTATCCTGTAACTCAATTAATTTATGAATGGGACCTAGCACAAGCGTCTGTCAATGGAATCAGCTTTAACCAAAACCTTGAAATAAGACACACATTCAAGGAGTCACAGAAAATTAATATTGAATGTATACATACTAGCTCTATAGAATTCCAATACTCAGAAAGCCTTTTAGAGGCTTTTCAGTATTTGTCAGAAAAAACAAGCAGGACTTAAAGGGGCAATGTAAGAATTCAATCCTGACTACGGGTGCTGTCTGTACAGAGTTTGTACGTTCTCCCCATGAGCTATGTGGGGTTTTCCCCGGATTCTCCAGTTTTCTCCCACTCTCCAAAGACGTACAAGTTTGCAAGCTAATTGGCTTCTGTATGATTAAATTGTCCCTAGTGCGTGTAGGATAGTGCCAGTGTGAGGGGATCTCTGATTGGCATGGACTCGGTGGGCCGAAGGGCCTGTTTCCGCACTGGATCTCTAAACCACACTCTGCTGTACTAAGTTACTCCAGCACCTTGTCTTATTTTATATATTAACCAGCATCAACAGTTCATTTTGCAGTATTTCCACATAGACTAAACAATCTTACTCTACACTGGAAAAACATGCACAGATTCCAGACCATTGTCAATCTCCAACATTATAACAGATCTCTCTGCTTCATCTCCATGACATTGAATTAATACCTGATTTAAAATAATCCCAAACTATAAATGGCATTCCTTAATTATTAGTCTGTCAGAAGACTAATAAGAAGCGTTCATTTTAGAAATATAATGCAGATGTAACCAATGCAATTTGAAATGATCAGGAGGCAATGTTAAACTGTCATGTTATTTTACGACTGGTAATAGCTACAGTGCGAGCTTTTATTGATACTTAATTTGCATCAGTCACGTTGTAAGTGATATCTTAAAGAAGAAAGAAATACTTTTATTCGTACTGTTTTTCTTGACCCCCATCCTAAAGACCTTCACAGATATTAAAATACTTCCTCAGATGTGGTGCCTTTCATCAGGCTGTAAAATGTTAACATTTAAAATGTTAGATCTTCCATTTTAGTGATATTCTTTTTTTTACTGAGTGTAGAAACAAAGAACTGCAGAGGCTGGTTAATGCACAAAAGGACACAAAGTGCTGGAGTAACTGAGCAAGCAGGACGGCATTTCTGGAAAACATGGCAAGGGTCTCGACCCAAAACGTCACCTATTTCTTTTAGAGTCATAGATTAATATAGTGCGGAAACAGGCCCTTCGACCCAACTCGCCCACACCGGCTAACAATGTCCCAGCTACCCTAGTTCCACTTGCCAGCACTTTGTCCATAACAATCACAACCTGTCCTATCCATGAACCTGTCCAACTGTTTCTCAAACGATGGGATAGTCCCAGTCTCAACTACCTCCTCTGGCAGCTTGTTCCGTATACCCAGCGAAACAGTTACCTCTCGGATTCCTATTAAATCTTTTCCCCTTCACCTTGAAACTATGTCCTCTGGTCCTTGATTCCCCTACTCTGGGTAAAAGACTGTGCATCTACCCAATCTATTTGTCTCATGATTTTATATACCTCTATAAGATTGCCCCTCATCCTCCTACGCTCCATGGAATAGAGGCACAGCCTACACAACCTCTCCCTATAGCTCACACATTCTAGTCCTGGCAACATCCTTGTAAATCTTTTCTGAACACTCTCAAGCTTGGCAATATCTTTCCTATAACATGGTGCCCAGAACGGAACACAATACTCTAAATGCGGTTTCACCAACGTCTTATACAATTGCAACATGACCTCCCAACTTCTATATACAATATTCTGACTGATGAAGGCCAAAGTGCCGAAAGCCTTTTCTCCAGAGATACTGCCGGACCCGCTGGTTGTAAGCTGCCCAAGCATCAAATGAAGTGCTGTTCCTCCAATTTGCGTGTGGACTCACACTGACAGAGGAGGAGACCCAGGACAGAAATTTAGAATTTAATCTGGAACACTGGAGCTGATTGTTCATTTTCATTGCAACTACATCCTGCAACTTCCTCCACGACAACACTGTGGAAGCATCTTCACCAGAATTGTTGCAGCCATGGTGGCACAGTAGTAGAGTTACTGCCTTGCAGTGCTTGCAGCGCAGGAGACCTGGGTTCAATCCTGACTACGGGTGCTGTCTGTATGGAGTTTGTACATACTCCCCGTGACTGCATTAGTTTTCTCCGAGATCTTCGGTTTCCTCCCACACTCCAAAAACGTACAGGTATGTAGGTTAATTGGCTTGGTGTATGTGTAAATTGTCCCTAGTGTGTGTAGGATAGTGTTGGTGTGGATTCTGTGGGCCGAGGGCCTGTTTCCGCGCTGTATCTCTGAAACTAAAGCTTTTGTATTTTTGATTTAGTTTAGAGATACAGCGGGGAAACGGACCCTTCGGCCCCACAGAGTCAGCTCCGACGAACAATCCCGCACATTAACATTATCCTACACACACTGGGGACATTTTTTTAACATTTACAGCAAGCCAATGAACCTGCAAACCTGTGCATATTTGGAGTGTGGAGGAAACAGAAGATCTCGGAGAAATCCCATGCAGGTCACGGGGAAAACGTACAAACTCCGGATAGACAGTGTTTATCTTGGCTAAATTGGAGAGGCTAGGACTACAAAATGGGGTAAAAGCTTCAGGGCTGCTGGGAGATTTGGTCAATTTGGAGTTGCTCTCTGCAGAGCTGGGCCAAGCTGTGGAGTGGTGCTAGTGTGTCTAGAGCCTAGATACATTTAGCAAGAAAAGAATAAGAACGTCTGCAGACCCTGTCAATTAGGTGCAAAATGCGTAGAATAGATTGAATGGCTGCAAACCAGACACACACCTTGTAAATAATTGTGAACAATGTTGCAGAGTTCAACTTTGCCGAGTGTTGATTGGATGAGGTATAGAGCCTTGTCTGGGTTTCCTGTAGATCAGGGTAAATGCTTCTAAGTTGGCTTCCTTGCGAAGTCCGGTTTGAATACAATGTATTGAGCTGCTGTATTATTGGGTTAGGGGAATGTCTGTTATGTATGGGATTAATCGATATCTGTAATTGGGTTATTAAGAGACCATCCCCATGTTGTTCGGCCCCTCGAGGTCCCGAGACATATAAAAGTCCGCTACCACGAGGTTCAGCGTCGATCTTCTGGGAGAGTGATTGGGACTGCGTGAACTTCTGGAGTGTCTCTGTCTGAGTGAGGCCTAGAGGGCTTGATCAGGCAGACACGAGGATCGAACCCATGGTGGAATAGGTACAGTAGTTGAACCGTAATGCGCTTTTGATAAAATAAAAATTAGTTGTTTCAAGTGCTTAATTCAGTGTTTTTTTTACTGAAACTAGACTGGGGGGAAGCTTAGAAACGAACAATTTACAACAGCATAGTCATGGGCGGAATTTCTGGGGGGCACAGGGGGGCACGTCCACTCCATGTTTTGGGAGGTGAGGGACAATTCCCCCCCCCCGTTTTGTAACCCGGAATAAAAAATTTGGTGAAAAAAAATAGATTAAAAATCTCCGCTTTCCGCGAGACAGTGGGGGTGGGACTGATGATTCAGGGCGCTGATAGGACAAGAGAGACCTTGGTCAGCAGGCAGTGGGGGGGAAGGGAAAGGGGGGGGGTGGTACGTGATTCAGCGTGATGATCGAAGGAGGGAGGTGTCGGTCAGAGGCGGAAATACGGGAGTGGGACTGAGGATAGAGCGCGGTGATTGGAGGAGGGAGACGTCCTGGTGGAGCAAAGATCATAGAGTGGAGCTTGAATCGGCCCATTCACGGGGTCTTTCATCGCCCAGTGCAGCTTAAAATCGGGTGCGGGATCTTCCACCACCTCGCGATCAAATTGCTGCGTCGAGGCGATCGAGGCTCCCGATGTTGAAGCCCCCGCCGGGCGATGGAAGATCCCGTGGCTGGTTTTAATCCACGCCGGGCGATGAAAGGCCCCACGAACAGGCCAATTGAAGCCCCAGGATTCGGGGCGGGCGAAGCTGCTGTTGCTAGAGTTCGGAGTCGGTCACCAACCAGGTCAGCTCTCGATATTATCGTCCACAGGGCCCACGACCGAAGCCTCCGAATTCACGCGCATGTGTGTGTGTTTGCGCATGCGTGCGCGGCCACCAAGAAATTGTGTCCGCCCCCCATGTTTTGATAGCGATTTCCGCCCCTGCCCATAGTCAGGATCGAACCCGGGTCCCTGACTCTCTAAGGCAGTAACTCAACTGCTGCGCCACTGAGCTCTTCATGAAGATCTCGCCTCCAGATCGCAATGAGAATTATGGATGGGCAGTAAATGCTGGCCATTGCCAGTAATGCCTAAATCCTGAAAAATTGAATAAATTAAAAAAAAACCATATCGCAATGACTACACTTCAATTTCACCTTAGCCCAAGGATAACACTTGCATCCTGTATTCAATTATAATTCACTGAAACAGCAACATCTCCCATTCACAGTGAGCAATGATCCAAATCTAAGTGTATTCAAATCTTAGAATTTTGATTCAATTGCCAGCTTGGTGCAAATTTATCTTCTTGAATTCTGTGTTCCCGAGGGTCCGTTGGGGTTGGAAGATTGTCGAAAGGTTTACAGCATTAAATAGCAAATTGTAACTGCGCGGGTGATAACTGCACAAATGAGTGAGCATTTAAAGAAATGTTTCAGCTACTGAGAGCTTGCGCTGACGCTTTGGAGCCCCAGAGACGAGTATAGACCCGGATATGTTCCCGAGGGGTGGAGAGAACGTGTCAGAATCAGGGGAACACATGCGTGGATTTTCGTGCACTGTGGATTATTTTCCTTAATATGTGCGTGAGTGCATGAAAGGGATTACTTTCAAAGTAACCAAAGTTGCAGAGGTTTGGTTTGGGGAAAATCGAAGCAATGTGAAGCTGAACAAATCTAAGAGCAGACACTGTGAAGTGGGCTGGCTGTGCACAGCTTCTGGCATCTATTAAGGCCACAAGCATGCTGCCATCACCCCCGCCACCGGCTCCCAGCCGACTGCCATCCACACGTGGACACACACACATGGACACACACATGGACACACACATGGACACACACATGGACACACACACTTGGACACATGCACAAACACACACACACGGACACACACATGGACACACACACATGAACACATGCACAAACACACACACATGCACAAACACACACAGGCACACACAAGGACACACACACTTGGACACGCGCACAAACACACACACACATGGACACACACATGGACAAACACACACACACATGGACACACACATGCACAAACACACACAGGCACACACAAGGACACACACACACACATGCACAAACACACACACATGGACACACACACACACACACACACACACACACACGCACACACATGGACACACACACACACACACAAGGACACACACACTTGGACACATGCACAAACACACACACATGGACACACACTAGGACACACACTAGGACACACTTGGACACACACATGGACAAACACACACACACAAGGACACACACACTTGGACAAATACACAGACACACTCACTCACGCACATGGCTACGCGCACTCGGGTACACTGCAGACAGAGACACACACCAATACTGACAGACAAACACAGATGCATACACACACTGACACAGACACACGAACACGTAAACATGCGCAAACATACACACACACACACACAAGGATACGCACACTTGGACACATAACATGGACGCCCACAGACACATGCACACACATGCACATGGATGCACACATACACACACTCAGATACAACATGCAAACATGCACACAGACATACATACCAATACAGACAGACAGACACATATATAGACACAGATAGACACAAAATGCTGGAGTAATTCAGCTGGACAGGCAGCATCTCTAGAGAGAAGGCATGGGTGACCTTTTCGGGTCGAGACCCCTGGCACAGATACATACACACACACACGGACACAAACGCACACACGCATGTGGACACACAAACGCACTGCTATTACCGCCACCATGGCCCCCAACTCCACTACCAGCCACACATGGACACACACACACCTGGATACATAAACATGCACAAACACACGCACAAGAAAACACACCCTTGGACACACACACTTGGACACAAACACATGGATATGCACATACACTCAGGTACAAAATGCAAACCCACACAATGACTTACACATCAATACTGACAGACACATGTACAGACACACGAAGAAACAAACAGACACACACTTGTGGCCCACATTCACTCATGTTTTGCGTACATGCAAACGCTCATCACATGAACAGAATCGCATTAAAAATGCATGTCAGGACAGGTAACACCAGCAGAAGGAGAAGGTCTCGACCCGAAACGTCACCTATTCCTTCTCTCTCTCTCAGTGATGCTGCCCGACCCACTGAGTTACTCCAGCATTTTGTGTCTATCTTCGGTGTAAACCAGCATCTGCAGTTCCTTCCCACACATCAGAGTCAATGCTTCAAGTCAAAGAACTTCCATTGTATCTGTTTCTCTTTCCACAGGTGGCCCTGATTTGGTGAGTGCTTCCAGCATTTACTGTTTTTATTTCAGAAATCCAGTATTTGCAATTGTTTTTTTTTAAATGTCAAGAAAATTTGGGCCTTGATGGAATGTCTTTCCCACAAAAGGTAGTACAAATCAGGAATGTACCCCTGAAATAAATATGGGATTCTGGGACAATTAGAGTTCTCAAAACGAGGTAGAGATATTAAGAGTAGTGGAACAAAAGTAAAAAATGAGGTACAGTATGAGTTATGGAGTCGGAGAGTGATATAACGTGGAAACAGGCCCTTCAGCCCAATTTGCCCACACCTACCAACATGTCCCATCTACACTAGTCCCACCTGTCCGCCTTTGGCCCATATCTCTCGAAAACCTGTCCTATCCATGTACCTATCTAAACATTTCTTAAACCTTGCGATAGGACCTGCCTCAACTACCTCCACCGGCAGCTTGTTCCATACACCCACCACCCTTTGTGTAAAAGGTTACCCCTCAGGTTCACATTTAAGGTAGCACAGTGAGCTGGTGGGCAGAATGAGCAATTTCTGTCCCCATGCTTGGAGCCATAGGTTCAGACTGAAGAAGGGTCTCGACCCGAAACGTCACATATTCCTTCGCTCCATAGTTGCTGCCTCACCCACTGAGTTTCCCCAGCAATCTTGCCTACCTTCGATTTTTCCAGCATCTGCAGTTCTTTCTTAAACAAATAATTAGAGATAGTCACAACATGCTAGAGTAACTCAATAGGTCAGGCAGCATCTCTGCAGAAAAGGAATGGGTGACATTTCGGATTTAGACCCTTCTTTAGACCGAGAATCAGGGGAGAGGGAAACGAGAGGTATGAAAAGTTTAGGACCAATTAGTACTGGCACCAATGACCGGTGGAGCCCACAATGTTCCATTGTTGGTTGTAGATGAGGTGGTAATGAAGGGATATATATTAATGAAACTGGAACAGGAGGACTAAGGTGAGGGGAGGAAAGAAAGAGAGGGGATGTAAGGGTTACTTGAAACTCGAGAAGTCAATATTAATTCCACTGGGTTGCAAGCTGTCCAAGCAAAGTACAATTAATTGCACCAGTAAGGTTTGGCTTGATAAAATACCCGAACCCCATTTCCTCACCTTAGTGTTATTTCCTTTTCACTTTATCCTGCAACAAAAGTTCCAGTTGCCCTTTGGCCCACCAAGTACACACCGGTCAGAGATCAACCCGTACACTATCGTACACAATGGGGACAATTTACAATTTTACTGAAGCCAGTTAACCTACAAAACTGTACGTCTGTGGAGTGTGGGAGTAAACCGCAGCACCTGGAGAAAACCCACGTGGTCACAGGGAAAATATACAAATGCTATACAGACAGGTTCAAAACCAGGTCTCTGACATCGCTGTAAGGCAACGACTCTACTGCTGCACCACTGTGCTGCCCTTTTAATCCCAATCAGTCAACTGGTCCCAATCTCTTGCACTTTCACCACTGTAAAATGTCCCCCTTTCATATATTTAAATAACCTCTTATTGAACGATAAAATCAAACCTATTTCTAACAACTCTACAGGCAGTGCATTCCAGTTTACATCAAATGGCTGTGCAAACTATTATTTCCTTGTGTTTCCACTGTTTCTTTCTACAAGCTTTTTAAATAACGCCCTCTGTTTAGTGATCCACCTCTTGCAATGGACAGCTTCCAAACTCGAGACTTACTTGAACGGAATCTCTCATGATGTTGAACCCCTTCACCAAATCACTTTTTAAACTCCGTGCTGTGAAGAACAACTAGAGATTTTCCATTCTCATGTTCCTCAGTCCTGAGACCATTTCTGAAATCTGCACTCAAACCAAATACTTGGCACTCGGCCTTAGATGTAATGCCGCGGATATGCCATGGTGATCCAGATGAGGCTGGGCCAATGTTTTAAAAAAAAATGTCCTCTTTGCTTTTGAAAGAATGGGGTGGCACGGTGGCGCAGTGGGAGTGTTGTTACCTTACAGCGCCAGAGACCCAGATTACATCCTGACTGTGATTGCTGGCTGTACTGAGTTTGGACGTTCTCCATGTGATCACATAGGTTTTATAAAGGTGCTCCGGTTTCCTCACACACTCCAAAGATGTACAGGTTTGTAGGTTAAAGGTTGATTGTAGGTCAATTGGCTTCAGTAAAATTGTAAATTGGCCCGAGTGTGTAGGACAGTGTTGGTGATCGTTGGTCGGTGTGGACTCGGTGGAAGCAAAGGTCCTGTTTCTGGGCTGTATCTCTAGAGTCTAATATAAAGTCTAAAGGCGCATTACTAATAGTGAATCCTGTGTTCATTTTTATTGAGCCCTCAACTTGTCCCACCAAAGTCTGTGCTTCTCTGTTCCTGCACCATCTTTACATTGAGATCGCTTGGCTTGAAGAAAGACACAAAATGCTGGAGTAACTCCGTGGGTCAGAGAGCATCTCTGGAGGAATCTGGAGAAACGGTTTGGCTTGTTGGTTTTATATTCGCCATACAGTTACCAATTGCATCAGATTTAGCAGGGTTACATTGAATCTGCCAAGCATCTCTCAATGTGCATCTCCTTGAAGTCTATCACTAACAACCTCGTTATTCAGTGTCTTTCCAAAGTTTGTATCAATCGCAAACTTTCAAAATGTTCATCCCAATTTAGGTCATTATTATGCATCATAAAATGTGTGAAAACAAACACCCCTCAATATTCTTTCATCCTTGTAGCTTGTACCTTCCAAAGAGTCTATACCAGTGGTTCCCAACCTTTTTTTGGCCATGCCCCACCTAATCACCTCTAAAATCCTGATGCCCCCCCCCCCCCCCCCCATGTGGTGATATATAATTCTTATCATTTAAAATAAAGACCTTTTTTACCCCAAAAAAATCATTTACTCAAAATAACATCTGAAACATAAACTACATATGTTTACCTGATGGAAAATCCAAAAAAATAAAAATCAAAAATTTGGACCCAGACCTCCTCAGTCGCGCTCAATTGCCCCCCTTAAAAATCAAATTGCCCCCCTGTGGGGCGTATGCCCCACGTTGGGAACCACTGGTCTATACTGTAACTTGGATCATTTCTTTATACTGGGTCATTTTTACATTTATCAAACCAATTAATCAAGCCAGTTAACCTACAAACCTGTACGTCTTTGGAATGTGTGGGAGGAAACCGAAGATCACAGAGAAAACCTAGGCAGGTCACGGGGAGAACGCACAAACTCCGTACAGACAGCGCCCGTAGTCGGGCTCGAACCCAGGTCTCTGTTGCTGCATTTTGCTGCAAGACAGCAACTCTACCGCTGCGCCACCATGACAAGGGCTTTAAGTTTGTGACAGTCTATTACGTGACATTTTGACGTTTCTGTTGCACAACTTACACAATAAAATAAGTGACAAAAAACCCACAGAGTGGTATGTTTTCATCCTCGCTCCAAATGAAACTTTCATCCATTTCACACTTTACTTTCAGTTATTACAGGAACCAGTGGAGCATCACTAAGCAGCAGCTGATTTACAGATACTGGTGAAGTAAAACAGGATATACTGGGAGAACGCAGTCAGTATTATTAGACGGAAGAGACAAGTTGGAAGATCAACTTAAGGGACACAGCGAAATGGGAGTACGTATAAGACGCAAGGCCCTCAAACCTGCCCCGCCATTTTGTTGCTGATCTATGTTGGTTGCACCATGTCTTGGCCATCATTGGTCCTTCAATTTGGGCAGCACGGTGGAGCAGCGGAAGATTTGGTGCGCCGGAGACCCAGTTTCAATCCTGACTACGGGTGCTGTCTGTATGGAGTTTGTACGTTCTCCCTGTGACCACGTGGGTTTTCTCTGGGTGCTCCAGTTTCCTCCCACAGTCCAAAAACATAGAGGTTTATAGGTTAAACGGCTTTGGAAAAGATTATAAATTGTAGCTAGTTTGTAGGATAGTGTGAGTGCGTTGGGATTGCTGGTCGGCACAACCTGTTTCCACAAAGTATCTCTAAACTAAAGTTATCTGAACTAAAACTATCCGAAAATCATGCTTGGTGGTAGGCCAGTTAGACACCATGAAGTGTGTGTGTGTAAGCTGAGAGGAGCTCATGGGAATGTGTGTAAAACAAAATGAGTTGTGTGAGAGGTTGCTTGATGGTAGGCATGGAATCAGTGGGCCGAATGGCCTGCTTCTATTCTATATATCTCTATTAAATATTTGGCTTTGGTCTATGATGCTATATACGAGACCATTCACTACATAGTATTTGTAAAAATAGGTCAGGTGATGTGGCCCCTCATCTCTCAGCTATTCAAATATGTTAGTTTCCCACATTCTAACCAAAACCTTTCTTAAATTTTACGACATTCGCTTTAATGCAACTTGGAAGTTTTTTAAATTGCATAAATCATTTAATCAATGCAATTCCTTCTGCATCAAGCAGCACAGACAGACCATGGGTTCAACACTTTTAGTTTGCTTTAGAGATACAGCACGGAAACAGGCACTTCGGCCCACCGAGTCCGCACCAACCAGCGATCCCCGCACAGTAAAGGGCCTGTCCCACTTACGGGACCTTGGCTCGCAAATTACGCGATCTCATGATTGCTTGAGGCGTACGGGCACCTTATGGCCACGCGGGGCCGGTCCCACTTAGAAGCGCGGAGTTGTGCAGGGCTGGTCCCAACATTGCGCGGGGCTCCAAAATTCTTGCTGTGGCCAATATCTTTGCGCGCCAACGGCCTGTCGGCACGCAGGCACATTGCGGTAGTACGCAGAGTCTTGACGTCATATGCAGCGTCTTGACGGCGTACGCCTAGCGCGTGGCGTTGAGCAATGACGTCACTGCCCGGCGTGGCGTTGCGTGATGAAGTCACTGACCGACGCTGTGCGATGCCCAAATTTAGTCGGCCTCCCTTCTGCCCAGCTGATTGGTAAGCACGACGCAAATGACGTCACGCGCAAACTTAGCACGTACTTCGGTGAACTTGGCTTCAGTTTGGTCACGCCAAACGCACACAACCGCATGCAAGTGGGACAGGCCCTTAACACTATCCTACACACACCAAGTCAATTAACCTACAAACCCGTACATCTTTGGAGTATGAGAGGAAACTGAAGATCTTGGAGAAAACCCACACGGTCACGGGGAGAACGTACAAACTCCGTACAGACAGCAACCGTAGTCAGGATCGAACCCGACTGCACTATCTGTCTGCGGCACGGCAAGCGCTGTAAGGCAGCAACTCTACAGCTCCGCCACCTATTTGATCATTATTCTTCTGGTAGACATGGAGTTTGCTCCAAGTTGGTCTTGCTTTTCATCCCTCCCATTGATCACTCCCACTTATGCTGAAGACACAGATAATTGGGTGCCTGGGCAGTTTAATGCACTCCTTGACTTTCGATTCCATTCACTTGTATTAAATCATGACAGGAATAAATTGGTTAGATGCATAGAATTTCTTGCCCAGAGTAGGGAAATCGAGGCCCAGAGGACATAAGTTTAAGGTGAAGGGGAAAAGATTTAACAGGAATCTGAGGGGTAACTTTTTCACATAAAGGGTGGTAGCAAGCTGGGACATGTTGGAAAAGTGTTGGCAAATAGGGCCGAAGGGCCCTTTTCCACACTGTATCACTTAGGAAACCTGAACGGAAACCTCTGGTGACCTTGCGCCCCACCCAAGGTTTCCATGAGTCGCCAGAGATTTTGGTGACTTGCCTAGAAAGCCTCGACTGAAGCATGAGCTGCATCCACACACACACACCAACACACACACACACACACCTACACACACACACACACAAACACACACACACACACACACACACACACACACACACACACACACACACACACACACACACACACACACACCAACACACACACACACCAGGGACAGCGGAGGACACACACTGTCTGCACGATGACAGAGGAAGGTAAACGGCTGCCACAGAGCACGGTAAGTCCTTTAGAGAGCGCAGGAGGGAAGGAGAGGAGAAAGAAGGGGAGAGAGAAGGGGAGAGAAGGTGAGAGAGAAAGGGGGAGGGGGGAGAAGGAGTGGAGACGGTTTTAAGAAGTTTATTAAAGTTAGCGGGCATTTTACCTTCTGATGGATCTTCTAGGTCCTGAAAACCAAAGATCTGAAAACTCCAATGAGCCAACCAAAATGGCCGACCAGCGAAGGAGATTGCCTTTGACTGCCTGTAAGTAAACAGCGACCCCACTCCACTGGCTTCGACCAAACAGCAACCTATTTTAGTCGAGGCCGGTTTTTTTTGTTTTAAATAATCGCAGGAACATACCAGAAGCCTCGACTACGCGGAAACCACTTTCCACCGTTAGGGAGAGTGACCAAAACCTCCGGGAACCTCATGGAAACCTTGGGTGGGGCGCAAGGTCTCCAGAGGTTTCCGTTCAGGTTTCCCAAGTGGGACAGGGGCATAAGTGTTTTCAGGAAATGTGTCCCTTGATTAAACATTGGATCAGCCTTGGTTACAGGAATGAAGTGATCTCATAAATCACACTATACTACAGGCATCGGAAGCCGAACATTGTGACAGAACCATTGGCATTTTAAGGCCACGCCGCTTGTTAACTGCATATAGATCAGACCTTAAAGCTGGAAGATTAAAGGGAGTTATTTTAACTGTGATCAATGGTATGAAGTGAGCAGAATAATATTGACTATCCAATGAAGTGGGAAATCAGACAATGTACACACTACCCGGCCTGTTTTTTTTTTTTTATTTTTTTATTTAAGTTTCGTTTTTAGCGATGCATTGTGCAAAACTAGCCCTTCGGCCCACCGAGTCCACATCAACCATTGTTCACCCATTCACACATAGTCCCGACGCATGAGGGGCAATTTACAGAGGGCCACTTAACCTACAAACTCACGCATTTGTGGGATGTGGGAGGAAACCGAAGCACCCTGAGGAAAACCGTGTGGTCACAGGGAGAACGTGCAAACTCCGCACAGAAAGTGCCCGAGATCAGGATCGAACCAGGGTCTCTGGCGCTGTGAAGCAGCAGCAGCTCTACCAGCTGCGCCACTGTGCTGTATCACTGAGGTAAAATGGCTGAGCCAAAGGTAAAGCAAACTCTAACCGTGTAACCTTTCCATAGCAACCAACCTCTCGGCCTGACATAGAAAACATTGAAAAATAGTTGTAGGAGTAGGCCATTCGGCCCTTCATGCCAGCACCGCCATTCAATATGATCGTGGCTGATCATCTAAAATTAGTACCCCGTTCCTGCTTTTTCCCCATATTCCTTGATTCCTTTAGCCCAAAGAGCTAAATCTGAAGTGCCTGTCCCACGAGCATGTGACTCCATGCGGCAAGCGCACCCTAACGTGGTTTCTTGAGCCGTACGGCCGGTCCCACTTCGATCGCCGGAGCCGTATGGAGTTGTGCGGAGCTGGTCCGGACATCGCGCGGGGCTCCGAAAAACTGACCGTGTTCAAAAATTCCGCGCAGCAACGGCCTGCTGGCCCGCAGCCGCCTCGACGCCGTACGCACCGCCTCGACGGGCGTGCGCAGCGTCTCGATGCCGTACGCAGGGTCTTCACGCCGTACGTCACGCGCGAACTTCCCGCAGATTTCGCTCGAACTTCACGTCACTCACTCGACCAACGCGTGGCCCCCGCTTCCGGTTTGGTCGCGCTTGCCGCATGCTGGTTGAACCGGCCATGTACGGGGATCACTCGACCTCCCCGCGGCCCCCGCTTCTGGTTTGGTCTCGCTTGCCGCATGCAGGTTGCATGCTCGTGAGACAGGCCCTTAACTCTCTCTTGAAAACTCTCTCTTGACGAATGGTCTCGACCCGAAACGTCACCTATTCGTTTTTTTCCAGAGTTGCTGCCTGTCCCGCTGAGTTACTCCAGCTTTTTTGTGTCTATCTTCTGGCCTCTTTGATGTTCCGCATTGGCTCACGTTACCTGAATATCACAAAGGAGCAAGGAATAACATCTAACAGCAGCCCACTAGTCCCACTACAGTGTTGAATGAAAGGTAAAGACGTATTTTCTGCAGTGGCAGATCAAGGCCCACTGGTTCGAAACAATGCAGTACAAGCAATTGTCTGATCTCCCAACCTGGAGATTGAAAGGGCTAAGCAAAAGGAGCCCTGAACAGCCTGTTATCAACTTGATCTGCCCTTAAATGATTTATTAGTCACTCTGACCCAGCAAGAGAGGCTGATATTTGATCTACTCAGACAGTCTGCTCCTCCAGTGCTCTGCAGCCAAAACGTTCTGGCTGAGATACAGGATACCTTTCGAGTAAAAGGCGATTTAATCTCATAAGGAGGTGAAAGACGTTGAAAAAACAAGTAATTAGGTCAGTGGATTTTCACTTTAAGGGTCATAAGATGACACTGATAGTGTTAATGAGCAAATCTTAAACATGCGTTCTTCCTCAGTCAGCTATTAAAAATAAAGTTAACTTTAAAATTAAATTTTCATTGATTGATAATTTTACATTTGCTTACAGAATGTTTCTTAGCATGTTCTGTAGAGAGAACACATGGGCAATGTTATACTTTAGACCACAGAGAACCCTTTTGCCCATTGAGTCCACGCTGACCAGCAGTCAGCCCGTACACCAGTGCACGAGGTGAATTACAGAGGTCAATTAACCTGCAAACCTCTGCATCTTTGGAGTGTGAGTGGGAACTGGAGATAACTCCTGCGGTCACAGGGAGAATGTACAGACTCTGTACAGACAGCATCCGTATTCAGGATCAAACCCGTGTCTCTAAGGTTGTAAGGCGGCGACTCTACTCTTGCAGCACTGTGCCACCCCTTAACTAAAAGCATCAGATGTGGTGCACAATAAACCAGTCTCTTAGTTAAATGCCTGTGATGTTCACATGAGCACAAAGATCTAGGCTGACACCTTCTGCCGGCTCCAAGCCTTTCCATCTACTACAACGGTTGTGTTAGGGCGATGATGAAATACTTCAGTTCAGTTTAGTTTACTGTCACGTGTACCGAGGTACAGCGAAAATCTTTTGCTGTGTGCCAACCAGTCAGCAGAAAGACAATACATGATTACAATCGAACCATTCACAGTGGACAGATACATGATAAAGGGAATAACGTTTAGTGCAAGGTAAAGCCATTAACGTCCGATCAAAGATATTCTGATGGTAGTTCAGGACGGCTCTCTGGTTGTTGGTGGGATGGTTCAGTTGCCTGACAACAGCTGGGAAGAAACCGTCTCTGAATCTGGGGGTGTGCGTTTTCACACTTCTATACCTTTTGCCCGATGAGAGAGGGGAGAAGAGGGAGTGGCCATGGTGCGACTGGTCCTTGATGATGCTGCTGGCCTTGCCGAGGCAGCGTGAGGTATAGATGGAGTCAATGGAAGGGAGGTTGGTTTGTGCGATGGTCAGGGCTGCGCCTGCAATTTTGTTTATCTCCACCTGCATGCATGACTGCAACTTCAACTCCACACTCAAGGAGTTTGACAGAGCCTTGGGGATTGCTGCCCTGTCCACCACCCCCAAACGCTAGCTCCCTCTACTGCCAGCTGCATTCATAGTCATAGAATCATTGAGTCTGATTGGGACCTTCGGACCAACTTGCCCACACCGACCAACATGTCCCAGCTACACTAGTCCCACCTGCCCGCGTTTGGTCCATATCCCTCCAAACCTGTCCTATCCATGTATGGGTCAAACTGTTTCTTAAACATTGGGACAGTCCCAGCCTGAACTACCTCCTCTGGCAGCTCGTTCCATACACCCACCACCATTTGTGTGAAAAAATAACCCCTCAGATTCCTATTAAATTATCCCCCTTCAACCTGTGCTCTCTAGACCTCGATTCACCTACTCTGGGCAAAAGACTCTGTGCATCTAAACTTGATGCCAAGTTAAACTTTATTCCTCTGTCTGCATGTGATCCATGCAATCTATTCTGTGGCGCCTTCACGCCCACGTTGGTTTTGCATACAGTCTGTCACTGCTGGCGACTCAGCAGCAGCTTCACGAGAAGGTCCCGCCGCAAGAGCTCAGTAACATCTCCAAGGTCAAACGTACTAATTGGCCTTATCTGCACACGGGTTATGATTGGTGAGAACATAGGTAAAAGGGGCTACTGGAATAACTGTGACACAAGGTGTCTGACTCGGCTAAGTGTCGTTTGTGCTTTGCTTTCTGTCGTGGGATTCAGTGGATCCTACAACTGGTGACCCCGACGTGATTTGAACACGCAGCCTTCTGATCTGGGCCGTTGCTGGGTTGGAGGCTGGTAAAGTGAGAGATAGTCATTGCCGGACGGCAGATGCAGTTTGTAGGGAGGTGAAAGCAGACCGAGGATGTTCGTCGGCGGAATTTATTTTTAAATGTTATCATTTAAAAATAAATTGGATAGGTATATGGACGGGAAAAGAATGGAGGGTTATGGTCTGAGTGCAGGTAGATGGGACTAGGGGAGAGTAAGTGGTCGGCACGGACTAGAAGGGCCGAGTTGGCCTGTTTCTGTGCTGTAACTGTTACATGGTTATATAGTTAAATGGTTTACGGCACAACTGTGAAGGTGCCCGGCGAATTTGTCGTACGAATCCCCACAGACAGATCCTATGATCCAAGCAGGTATGTCGATCGATTTTGGCAAACGATGCAGCTACTCAGGCCAACACCGACATGGCGAACACCTGCGATGGTCTACGTGCCTGCTGACCTCCAACGCTGCACGCACGTTTTGGTCCGACATGGTGCTGTCTGCCCACCCCTTCAGCAAGCATACGATGGCCCTTACCAAGTCATCCAACGCCTACCCAAAATGTTTTGTGATCTGTCGGAACGGGAAAACTGACACTATATACGTCGAGAACCAGCCGACTACCTCACCCAGTGAACCGGCGAATTCACAAGACCCCAACACTTCCTGCAAACACCTCCCACACATGATCAGGCCGTAAAATGAACCCGCCAGACCGGTACGGGGCAGGACTAAGCCAGGCAGTCGCCACCTTGTGTGACTCGGTGGCTGAGGGGGGGAGCTGTTCATGCCCACGTTAGTTTTGCATACAGCCTGCCACCGTTGTCGACTCGTCAGCAGCCTCACGAGAAGGCCCAGCCACAAGAGCTCAGTAACATCTCCAAGGTCAGGCGCACTAATTGGCCTTACCTGCACATGTCTGAAGAAGGGTTTCGGCCCGAAACGTTGCCTATTTCCTTCGCTCCATAGATGCTGCTGCACCCGCTGAGTTTCTCCAGCTTTTTTGTGTAACCTTCGATTCTCCAGCATCTGCAGTTCCCTCTTAAACACATGGGTTATGATTGGTTAGAATGTAGATAAAAGGGGTTACTGGAATAAACGTGACTCTAGGTGTCTGGCTCAGCTAAGTGTCGTTTGTTCTTTGCTTTCTGTCATGGGATTCAGTAGATCCTACAATTCCTCTCATGATTTTATCATGTACATATGTTCCATTTATAAATTCATTGTAGTTACTCACTTTTTTTTAATCAAAAATAAATGTGATTATTTATTTACAATAATATGAACAATCACAAGCCAATACCTTTGCTTATGTGCAATTTGCCTGTTGCACCTTCTGCCATTACAATTTCAGGAAGCATTTTAGAAACATAGAAATTAGGTGCAGGAGTAGGCCATTCGGCCCTTCGAGCCTGCACCGCCATTCAATATGATCATGGCTGATCATCCAACTCAGTATCCCGTACCTGCCTTCTCTCCATACCCCCCTGATCCCCTTAGCCACAAGGGCCACATCTAACTCCCTCTTAAATATAGCCAATGAACTGGCCTCAACTACCCTCTGTGGCAGAGAGTTCCAGAGATTCACCACTCTCTGTGTGAAAAAAGTTCTCCTCATCTCGGTTTTAAAGGATTTCCCGCTTATCCTTAAGCTGTGATCCCTTGTCCTGGACTTGCCCAACATCGGGAGCAATCTTCCTGCATCTAGCCTGTCCAACCCCTTAAGAATTTTGTAAGTGACCAATTTTATTGGTTAACAAATGCTTTGGACTGGCCTGCAATGTGAACTCTATTTCTAATCAAAGGTCGATGAACTGAAATGTTAACTCCTGACTCTCCATAATGCTGCCTGGCAGGTTGCCAATATCTGGCATTTTCTATTTTATCTCAGATTTTCAGCATCTGCCTTATCTGGCCTTCGAACGGCAGCAAAAATGTCAAAGTATTCACAAGGAATCATAGAATTATAGAGAAACTCAGCGGGTGAGGCAGCATCTGTGGAGAGAAAGAAAGGGGCGACGTTTCGGGTCGAAACCCTTCTTTAGACTCCTCTCGTTATGAAGGCCAACATGCCATTAGCTATCTTCACCGCCTGTTGTACCTGCATGCTTACTTTTAGTGACAGATACCCAGCTCTCATTGTACTTCTCCTTTTCCTAACCTGACACCATTAAGTCTGAAGAAGGGTCTCGACCCAAAACGTTGCCTATTCCCTTCGCTCCATAGATGCTGCCTCACCCGCTGAGTTTCTCCAGCATTTTTTGTATACCTTCGATTGTTCCAGCATCTGCAGTTCTTTCTTTTAGGCAATCATGGTGGCACAGCGATAGAATTGCTGCTTTACAGCAAAATGCAACGCCAGAGACCCGGGTTGGATCCCGTCTATGGGTGCTGTCCGTATGGAGTTTGTTCTTTGCATATCTTTCGCGAAAACCCCCGTGATCTGTGTGGGTTTTCTCCGAGATCTTTGGTTTCCTCCCACACTCCAAAGACGTGCAGGCTTGTAGGTTAATTGGCCTTGGTAAGTGTAAAATTGTCCAAGTTGGTGATATACTGCCCTGTGACTTCTAAATTCAGGAGGTTCAAAAGGAATGATAGAGGACAGAACCAGACCCTTTTGGACACTGTGTCCAATCTGCACACCCATTTAGAATGAATGTTGGAAGGGCCCCTTTCCATGCTGTATCACTAAACTAAACTAAAGAGTCCTGAGAAGGATTCATGATAAGCTATGAAATTGCAAACTTCCAATTCTTCTCCGCAGAACAGCAGTTCCTCGATGTTAACAGGATTTATCGGATTTAGGTGCTCATTGAAATTCATCTTTTGCGGGGCAATTGTGAAAATTGTTAACAAGCTTCGTTATTACCAATCATATGGTGAGCGGGCGAGAGAGTGAGAGAGAGAGAGAGAGAAATCGAGCCGAGCTTACTGACAACAGTTACCTTCCTTCTCGACCCTGCACCGTCGGGTACGAATGCAGGGATGTTTACACTGACTTGACAGGGTGGCAAATTTGCAAACTGCACTTAAAATAAAGGAGCAAATTGTATTTCATCACATTTGCTGTTAAAGTAGGTGCAAGTTTATGCCTTCCCACGGTGGCAGAAGAGCTGATATCTGCGACCAGGACAAGCTGTTCCAGTGTTGGAGGCAGAGAGATTCATCTGTCCACCACCTCAGGCAGTAATAGCAGTGCATAAATCTCCGTTTGCCACACACACGCGCACTCACAAACACGCTCCGATACATACTTGGATATCGGCTGGGATGCTTCGATATAGGCTTGGATAGAGTTGATGTGGAGAGGATGTTTCCACTGGTGGGAGAGTCCAGGACTAGAGGTCACAGCCTCATAAAGGATGTTCATTTGGGAAGGTGATGAGAAGGAATCTATTTCGTCAGAGGGTGGTGAATCGGTGAAATTCTTTGCCACAGACGGCTGCGGAGGCCAAGTCAGTGGATATTTTAAAAGCAGAGATAGATAGATGTGGGGTGGGTGATAACGAGCTGGAGAGACAGTGAAACTCAACAGGACGACAGTGAAACTAGTACGATGACTCGGGTGGGGGGGAGGAACGGAGAGAGAGGGGATGCAAGTATTACTTGAAGTTAGAAAAATCAATACTTATACGGCTGGGTTGGAAGCTGCCCACCAAAACATTTCTGTTCCTCCAATTTGCATTTTGCCTCACTCTGACAATAGAGGAGGCCCAGAACAGAATGGTCAGTGTGGGAATGGGAAGTGGAGTTAAAGTGTTTGGCAACCAGGGGATCGCGTAGTTCTTTGCCACAGAAGGCTGTGGAGGCCGTCAATGGATATTTTTATTGATTAGTACGGGTGTCAGGGGTTATGGGGAGAAGGCAGGAGAATTGCTCGTCGAAGGACGAGAAGCCAAAGCGAATAAGTGGAAGCCAAGATTCCGAATGGAAACTAGGCCGAAAAGCCAAATAACAAAACGGACACGACGCCTAAAAGCCAAATAACCGAAAGGGCACAACGCTGAAAGGACACAAACCCGAATGGACTCCACACCAAAAGGATAATACGCAGAATGGACATGACGTCGAAAAGCCGCCGAACAGATATGACGTCTCCGGGGACGGGATTTGTCCGATAGCTTGTCAGTCATTGGTGCAAACCCCCGCGTCAATCACATCACGAGACGGGAGGGGGGGGGGGGGGGGGGGGGGGGGGGGGGGGGGGGGGGGGTTTTTTTATTTTCTTTTGCTGCTTTTGGACATTCCTGAATGTAAAATAAAACCCTGTGTGATTGAAACTTTCGATTGGTTTAAGAAACTGATAATCCAAATTGGTTCCATAGATAATGGACAATGAAACTAGTACGATGACTAGGGTGGGGGAGGGACGGAGAGAGGGGATGCAAGGATTACTTGAAGTTAGAGAAATCAATACTATTGCCTTTGGGCTGCAAGCTGGTTTAAACCGAAGATAGACACAAAAAGCTGGGGTAACTCAGCGGAACAGCAGCATCTCTGGAGAGAAGGAACGGGTGACGTTTGGAGTCGAGGCCCTTCTTCAAACCCTTCTCCAGAGATGCTGCCTGTCCCGCTGAGTTACTCCAGCTTTTTGTGTCCATCTACGACAGAGGGAGGTGGCATTGAACCGTGCACACTTTGAGTTAAGCACCATCCTGTGTGCTTTCAATCTTGGCTCATTGGGGCGGGTGAACGCCTGGTGGAGCATTGGCCCATGCCACGCACACGCCTATTTCCTGGGGAGCGTACAAGTTAGCGGGGAGAGTACAAGCTAGCGGCTGCCATCTCCTCCACAGCAGTTCATCCTCCCGCAGCGGGCCATGATCACGGTCGTAATAAAATCAAGGCCTCCTCATTTACTGCACCATTGGATCAACATCGTCTAATCAGGTCACAGAGGGGACCGTTTGCCTGATGTCTTAGCTGGAGCAATAAGGTCAAGTTCCTGCTTGTTAAAGTGTTAAACTGATTATCACCAGCCATAAATTAAGCTGCCTCATCTCCCACGTGGGGAATAATTGAAAGCATTTATCAAGAAAATAAGGGTTTTAAAGATCGCTGGCTGGAAAATCAGCCCCTGCGTACTTATAAACTGCAGAGTTTATTTGCATCAGATTGCTCAGCATCCAAAAGTAAATCCTTCTACGCAACATCCAAACTCACCCAGTTTCTCTGTCTCAGACTAGTTTATTGTCAAAGGTAGACACAAAAAAGCTGGAGTAACTCAACGGATCAGGCAGCATCGCTGGCGAAAAGGAATATGTAGCGTTTTGGGTCGAGACCCTTCTTCAGACTGAGAGGCAGGGGAGGGGGATAATGATAGATATAGAAGGTGCACAGGAAAAATAAAAGAAAGATATGCAAAGAACAACGATTATCAGGCAAAAGCAGAGCCCACAATGGTCCATTGTTGGCTGTGGGGTAGGTGATAACGAGTTATACAGACAGTGAAACTCAACAGGAAGACAGTGAAACTAGTACAACGACTAGGGTGGGAGAGGGACGGAGAGAGAGGATGCAAGGATTACTTGAAGTTAGAGAAATCAATACTGTTACCTCTGGGTTGCAAGCTGGCCAAGCGAAATATAAGGTGCTGTTCCTCCAATTTGCATTTGGCCTCACTCTGACTGGAGGAGGCCCAGAACAGAATGGTCAGTGTGGGATTGGGAAGGGGGAGTTAAAGTGTTTGGCAACCGGGAGATCGCGTAGTTCGAGGCGAACTGAGTGGAGGTGTTCAGCGAAACGATCGCTCAGTCTGCCCTTGGGCTCACTGAAGGTGGACACAAAATGCTGGAGTATCTCAGCGGGACAGGTAGCATCTCTGGAGAGAAGCAATGGGTGATGTTTCGGGTCGAGACCCTTCTTCTTGGGATCACTGATATATAGTAATCATATACACCAGGGTGGAATACAATTCCTTGTTCACAGAGAAAACACTAAACATACAGTAATCTACTGGTGACATCAGGCATTTCATTTCTAAGATGGACACAAAGTGCAGGCGGAACTCAGCAGGTCATGCAGCATCTCTGGAGAAAAGGGTTGGGTGATGTTTCTGATTGAGACCCTCTTCATTTCTAAGGTTTCACATTTAGTATGTGTGAGCTATCTTGATAACTTCCACACATTCTGAATAAACCCAGTTTAGTTTAGCTTAGTTTAGTTTATTTTATTTTAGTTTAGGTTAGAGATACAGTGTGGAAACAGTCCCTTTGGCGCCACCAACTAGTGATCCCTTCACATTAACACTATCCCACACACACCAGGAACAGTTTACATTTAAACCATATAACCATATAACCATATAACAATTACAGCACGGAAACAGGCCAGCTCGACCCTTCTAGTCCGTGACGAACACATAATCTCCCCTAGTCCCATATACCTGCACTCAGACCATAACCCTCCATTCCCTTCCCATCCATATAACTATCCAATTTATTTTTAAATGATAAAAATGAACCTGCCTCCACCAACTTCACTGGAAGCTCATTCCACACAGCTACCACTCTCTGAGTAAAGACGTTCCCCCTCATGTTACCCCTAAACTTCAGTCCCTTAATTCTCAAATCATGTCCCCTTGTTTGAATCTTCCCTACTCTCAGTGGGAAAAGCTTTTCCACGTCAACTCTGTCTATCCCTCTCATCATTTTAAAAACCTCTATCAAGTCCCCCCCTTACCCTTATGCGCTCCAAAAAATATAAAGCCCTAACTTGTTCAACCTTTCTCTGTAACTTAGTTGCTGAAACCCAGGCAACATTCTAGTAAATCTCCTCTGTACTCTCTCTATTTTGTTGACATCCTTCCTATAATTAGGCGACCAAAATTGTACACCATACTCCAGAATTGGCCTCACCAATGCCTTGTACAATTTTAACATTACATCCCAACTTCTATACCCAATGCTCTGATTTATAAAGGCCAGCACACCAAAAGCTTTCTTTACCACCCTATCTACATGAGATTCCACTTTCACAGTTATTATCCCTCTGTTCACCTACATTCTTCAATTCCCTACCATTCCCTACCCAACCAAGCCAATTAACCTACAAACCTGTACGTCTTTGGAGTGTGGGAGGAAACCGAAGATCTCGGAGAAAATCCACGCAGGCCACGGAGAGAATGTACAAACTCCATACAGACAAGCACCCGTAGTCAGATATGTAACTCGGGTCTCTGGCACTGTAAGGCCGCAACTCTACCGCTGTGCCGCAGTTATAAAGAGCGGGGGAATGGGACTGAGAGTTGTCCATATCCCAAGAATAAGTTAAAAAATTTCTATAATCAGGGGATTTGGGTATAGAAGGGTGAAGTTACTCAAACACAATCAACTCAAAGATTTAAGTTGAAGAAGGGTTTGAAGAAGGGTCTCGACCCGAAACGTCGCCTATTCCTTCGCTCCATAGATGCTGTCTCACCCGCTGAGTTTCTCCAGCATTTTTGTCCACCTTCGATTTTTCAAGCATCTTAAGTTATTTTTTAAAGATTTTATATGCTGCTTTGTAAACATCTGAATAATATCAAGGGGGCTTCCCAGTTGAAAACAATGAAGCTGCAGTTCAACACAATTAAAGGGTATATATACAATGAGAAATGTTCTGAACTTTGGAAACCAAACCGACTGGATTGGAGTCCTGTGCAGTTTACTCTTCTAGTTGGGCGATACAGAATCTGCATTTGATCAAGATTTTCAGCTTTCTCAGACCTTATTTATACTTTTCATCTCTGCTGCAGGTTTTGCTGACTGTCATTTTCTTAAACTGCTCCTGTGTGTGACACCAGGGTACATTGCATGTGGTTAAATCAAGATTAGATTACAGCTATTTTCACTCCTGTTTGAGGGCAGAGTGCTTGGTGATTGGTCACGGTGCAAGCCCAGCGCGCAGATAGCCCTGAAGCTGCACTTTTGTACGCTGTGCGGTCAGCGCTGCAACTGGGTATTGACCTGCTGATAGCGACCACACTCAACGTGATTGCTGAGCCAAAGCAAGGGGAGGAGATGAGCAACGAGCTAACGCCTTTGACGTAAAGCACCTGCAATACCTGTTTTACCTTACTACGGATGTGCCGTGGAAAGCATTTTATCGGGATGCAACGTAGCTTGATTTGGGAACAGCCCCGTCCAAGACTACAAGAAATTGCAGAGACTTGTGGACGCATCCCAGACCATCACACAAAACCAGCCTCCCTTCCATTGACTCCATTTATACCTCACGCTGCCTCGGCAAGGCCAGCAGTATAATCAAGGACTCTGGCCGTTCCCTCTTCTCCCCTCTCCCGTCGGGCAAAATGTATAGAAGTGTGAAAACGCACATCCCCAGATTCAGGGACAGTTTCTTCCCAGCTGTTTATCAGGCAACTGAATCATCCAACCACAACCAGAGAGCGGTCCTGAACCAAATCTACCGCAGACTATCTTCGATTGGACTTACTGGCTTTACCTTGCACACAACATTATTCCCTTTATCATGTATCTGTACACTGTGAATGGCTCGATTGTAATCACGTAACGTCTTTCCGCTGACTGGTTAGCACTCACCAAAAACTGTTCACTGTACCTCGGTATACCTGACAATAAACTAAACTAAACTTTAAGACAGATGTTAATACCGTCTGAAGAAGCATCTCGACCCAAAACCTTTTGTCCAGAGATGCTGCCTGACTGCTGAGTTCCTCCAGCACTTTGTGTCGAGGAAGGAACTGCAGATGCTCGAAGGTAGACAAAAATGCTGGAGGAACTCAACAGGTGATGCTGCTTAACCCACTGAGTTCCTCCAGCATTTGTGTCTGTCTGTCTACCTGTTTTAAAGAGCCAGTTCATGACTCGCTCCTTTCAATTTTCATGGCCAACATGCTGCACCACCACATACTACTTTCACCGATGCTGCATTTCTACATCCCTATCAGAATGGATCAAAGGTCTTCACACACAACAGCGTACTTTTCAAGGAGTCATTGCTGTAATGAAGGAAATGTGGCACATGAAACGTGCAAATCACCCTCCCACAAACTGCAATGTATTAATGACTAGATTTAGTTTAGTTTAATTTGGGAGTAGTGTAGGTGGGATAAGTTGGCCGGTGTGGGCAAGTTGGGCAGAAGGGCCTGTTTCAACGCTGTATTATTGCATAAATCTATGACTCTATGACATGAGTTGTGAACCTCACAGGAAGCCCGAGCTGATGATATAACAAATCTTCGCCCAGGTACCAGCTGACGTGCCAGTAGAGAGCATCTAATATTCTATGTTGTTTATCAAGGGCCCGAGATGAGATACTGGTTACGGACTGAAAGGGGATTTCCATGAGTCTTCTGAAACCACAAATAACGAAATTGTTGAACGCCCTTTGGTAAAATGAGTAGGAAAGAACTGCAGACCAAAGATAGACACAAAATGCTGGAGTAACTCAGCGGGCCAGGTAGCATCTCTGGAGAGAAGGAATGGGTGACGTTTCGGGTCGAGACCCTTCTTCAGTCTGAAGACTGAAACGTCTCTCCAGAGATGCTGCCTGTCCCTCTGAGTTACTCCAGCATTTTGTGTCATCCTTTGGTAAAATCTATTTGATCATATTGAATGGCGGTGCTGGCTCAAAGGGCCGAACGGCCTGCTCCTGCACCTATTGTCTATTACCTATTGTCTATTTTACATTTTATTTACATTCTATAGCTTAGACCAGTTTAGAAATTCAGCGTGGAAACAAGCCCTTCGGCCCACCGAGTCTGCGCCGATCAACGATCCCCTAGGCACTAGCACTATCTGGCACGCAACGGGGACAATTTACAATTTTTACCCAAGCAAATTAAACTCCAAACCTGCACAACTTTGGAATGTGGGAGGAAACCATCGAGAGCATCCTTACCACCATCGAGAGCATCCTTACCAACTGCATCACAGTATGGTATGGCAACTGCTCTGTCTCCGACCGGAAGGCATTGCAGAGGGTGGTGAAAATTGCCCAACGTATCACCGGTTCCACGCTCCCCTCCATTGAGTCTGTCCAAAGCAAGCGCTGTCTGCGGAGGGCGCTCAGCATCGCCAAGGACTGCTCTCACCCCAACCATGGACTGTTTACCCTCCTACCATCCGGGAGGCGCTACAGGTCTCTCCGTTGCCGAACCAGCAGGTCGAGGAACAGCTTCTTTCCGGCGGCTGTCACTCTACTCAACAACGTACCTTGGTGACTGCCAATCACCACCCCCCCCCCCCCCCCCCCCCCCCCCCCGGGGTAAAATCTATTTGTCACGCGACTTGAATGAGGTGCTATGGCTCATTAGGCCGAATGGCCCGGACTTATTATTTTTTTAAATTAAAATCGTTTGCTATGTCGCTCTTCAAGGGAGATGCTAAATGCATTTCGTTGTCTCTGTACTGTACACTGACAATGACAATTAAATTGAATATGAATCTGAATCTGAATCTGAAACCGGACCGCCCTGAGAAAACCCACGCAAGTCACGGGGAGAGCGTACACACTCCGTACAGGCAGCACCCAAAGTTCGGATCGAACCCGGGTCTCTGGTGCTGTAAGGCAGCAACTCTACCGCTGCACCACCGTGCCGCCCCTCTCTCATTGATATTCTGTTTTGCTTTGCCTTCAACTACATTTTCTCAGGGTTTTCTGAGCTTTAAAATTACCTTTCCATTACGTCTCCATTATTGTAACAATTCTTTAGTTTGCTATCAGTTCCTATTTAGAATTTGTATGATGTTCGTTCATATTTATTTTCACATTGGTTCAATTACTATGGAAATTCTCCAGAGTTTCTGCTCAACCCCTGCATGTTTTCTCCGTGTTATTGTTCGCCCCATTCTAAGGGTTGGCTCTGAATTGGTTCACGATCAGGACCTCTTCAGTTACATGCATGGCATTTGTAGTGAACTCTGACTGACATTGTAGTAAAAAGGAGTAATAACACAGGAGTAAGCAGAGGAATTGTATTGTGATAACAGCAGCCAGACACACTGCCTCTCTTCTGCACTTGTATCAGTACTACAACAGCAAACATGCTTTCAGCAATCTTATTTGTCTACGCTACTCTAAAGCATTCATTGGCACGGAAAGCTGTGGATGCCAAGTCGATTAATATTTTTAAGGCAGTTTTGACAGAATCTTGATTAGTAGAGGTGTCAGGGTTTAAGGGGAGAAGGCAGGAGAGTGGAGTTTGGGGGGAGAGATACAACAACCATGAATGAATCGCGGAGTAGACTTGATGGCCTAAACCTGCTCCTATCACTTATGACCCCTTATGGCCTTATAAGTCATAAGGTCAAAAGGAATAGGAGTAGAAATAGGCCATTCGGCCCATCAAGTCACTATGACATTATGACCTTATATGGTATGTATCTTGGACAAGGCTGAAAAGGGCTGACCAACTGCTGGGGTTGGGACAGTGTGCACTGTGGTGAGGTGAGTGGAGTGATCAGTGAACAGGGCTTCACTAGGACCTCCCTTTGTGTGTCAAATGGTTCCTGTCATTGCTGTCAAAGGCCTCTTATGATTGTGTGAGCTATGCAAAAGGAACTTCACTGTGCAGTGCATATGTGACAATAGAGAACCATCAAACCCATCTCCAACTTTACGAAGATGCCTCCTTGTTCTTAGTTTAGTTTAGTTTCGAGATACAGTGCGGAAACAGGCCCTTTCGGCCCATCCGTACAGACCAGTGATCCCTGCACATTAGCACCATCCTAAACACACTAGGGACAATATAGACTCATACAAAGCCAACTAACCAGTACGTCCTTGGAGTGTGGGAGGAAACCAAAGATCTCGGAGAAAACCCATGCAGGTCACGGGGAGAACAAACGAACGCCGTACAGACAGCACCCGCAGTCAGGATGGAACCCGGGTCTCTGGCATTGTAAGGCAGCAACTCTACCCGCTGCGCCACCGTGCCGACTGGAACGGAAATAGTTTATCGTTACCCACAACTACCTAACACGCATTTAGTCTGGTCAAAGGACTCAGTGCAAACATCCAAGCATCCATTGAGAAGACCCACAAGCCTTGGTTGGTGTTGCTTTACAACAGGTTTCTGGAACCAAAGTTCAGGCCATGGAATACATTAGTCACTTCGCTTTAATGTGTTGTTTTTGACAAGGCAGGTGTTCATGACATAAAGCAAGATCGATTTTTTATGAAAAACACGGCCAACTGGATAGTGTGAAGAGATAAAATAGATAAAACAGGCACCTTTTCCTGAGTCGGGTTTGGGCTAGTGTTGATCTGGTACAAAACAGAAAACCTCAAGAAACTTGCTTTCATCTCTTGTGATAGTACAGTCACGCCTGCAGTTTTTTGCTCTGCGGCCCATTACTGTAATAGTCATAAAAATATACTCAGACTCCTTTTTGCAGCCACTTTCCGGGGTGCTTTCGTCTTTGCACGTTTGATTGGAATCTAAATGATTTATGAAGTGCTGGACAAGGCAAACGGTTTGCAAAAAAAATTGTGCTCAAATCTTCAACGGTTTTTCCGCATATCGTTTATCCAAATACAGTACTTACTGGAGCCCTGAGTTTCTCAGCTAGGGGCTACATCTGGATCATTCAGCAGATACTACTATTTCAGTTAAGCTTGCTCACTTACTCTGTGTTTGGTCAACATTTGGTCAACAGTGAAGAAACAAGGTAGACAAAATGGAAGGTAGACAAAAATGCTGGAGGAACTCGGCGGGTGAGGCAGCATCTGTGGAGAGAAGGAATAGGCGACGTTTAAGTTTCTTTTTGAAGAAACCATTGTAGGGAGATTACTTTGCAGAACCTGTACAATCAAACCGCAGGAGTGATTCTGGGCTTCACTTTCCTGACCATTTTAATTCTACATCTTAACTTCTCTTTCTTTGGCCTTGCACCGTTCCAAATTCTAATGGATAAAATGACACAAAGTGGCTGGATGGAGTTTATTAACTCAGCGGGTCAGGCAGCATCTCAGGAGCAAAAAGAATAGTTAGCATTGCAGGTCGGGACCTCTCTTCAGTCTAAACATCAGAAACATAGAAACATAGAAAATAAGTGCAGGAGTAGGCCATTTGGCCCTTCGAGTCTGCACCGCCATTCAATATGATCATGGCTGATCATCCAACTCAGTATCCTGTTCCTGCCTTCTCTCCATACCCCCTGATCCCTTTAGCCACAAGGGCCATATCTAACTCCCTCTTAAATATAGCCAATGAACTGGCCTCAACTACCTTCTGTGGCAGAGAATTCCACAGATTCACCACTCTCTTCGTTGTCTCTGTACTGTACACTGACAATGACAATTAAAATTGAATCTGAATCTGAATCTGAATCTGAATCTCTGAGTGAAAAAAGCTTTCCTCATCTCGGTCCTAAAAGATTTCCCCTTTATCCTTAAACTGTGACCCCTCGTTCTGGACTTCCCCAACATCGGGAACAATCTTCCTGCATCTAGCCTGCCCAACCCCTTAAGAATTTTGTACGTTTCTATAAGATCCCCCCTCAACCTTCCAAATTCTAACGAGTACAAACCGAGCCTATCCAGTCTTTCTTCATATGAAAGTCCTGACATCCCACGAATCAGTCTGGTGAACCTTCTCTGTACTCCCTCTATGGCAAGAATGTCTTTCCTCAGATTAGGAGACCAAAACTGTACGCAATACTCCAGGTGTGGTCTCACCAAGACCCTGTACAACTGCAGTAGAACCTCCCTGCTCCTATACTCAAATCCTTTTGATATGAATGCTAACATACCATTCACCTTCTTCACTGCCTGCTGCACCTGCATGCCTACTTTTAATGACTGGTGTACCATGACACCCAGGTCTCGTTGCATCTCCCCCTTTCATAATCGGCCACCATTCAGATAATTCAGAAGGGTCCTGACCTGAAGCGTCACCTATCCATTTTCTCCAGAGATGCTGCCTGACCCGCTGAGTTACTCCGGCAATTTGTGTCTAGCTTTGGTTTAAACCAGTATCTGCAGTTCCTTTTCATCACTTATCAACGTTCTTCAAAGATGCTGCCTGACCCGTTGAGTTACTGCAGCACTTTATGTCAATCTTTGGTATAAACCAGCACCTGCAGTTCCATTTTTATCACTTATCCATGCTCTTCGGAGATGCTGGCTGACCCGTTGAATTAATCCAGCTCTTGGTGTTTTGTTTTGTATAAAGCAGCATCTGAAGTTCCTTGAACAACAGCATCTTGTCTTCTTGTGAAACATTTTGCAGCCTTTGGTCGTGCACTGTTCCAAATTCTAATGGATAAAAAGACACAAAGTGCAGGATGGAGTGCATTAACTCAGCGAGTCAGGCAGCATCTCTGGAGAAATAAAGGATAGTTGAGGTTTCAGGTCGGGACCCTTCTTCAGTCTTAACATCAGAAGGATCCTGACTCCAAAATGTCTTCAAACTGCTCGGGACTGATGAAAGATCATCGTCCTGTAATGTTAGCTCTGTTTTACTCTCTGTATGAATGCTCTTGACCTACTGAGTATTTCCAGCATGTTAATTGATTTCAGTTTTCTTGTAACTGTGCAGATCAAGGAAATCGGAAATGGACAATAACTATGTGTTTTGGAAAGTGTGCTCTGTCCTGTGAATGAAATTAAACACAGATATTATAACGATACTACAGCGCATATTCTGTCGCGTTACTATTTCAGACTTTATCCATCTTTCCCTGTTGCACAAACTGAGGTTTCTATCAAAAATTAATTTCATTTGCTTTCACTCTGACAATTTCACATACGTTAATAAGAGTTTAAACGTTACATGAGGCATTGGGTTCGTCCTGTAAGCCCCCCTGGTTCATAACAATGACATTAATAAGCCAAGAAAGGTAACAGAGATGACAGGCCTCATCGCCTTGAACACACACACACACACACACACACACAGCCAAACTCTCTCCTACATTGGTTATTATTCGGTTATTATCATTTAAAAATAAATTGGATAGTTATATGGACGGGAAAGGAATGGAAGGTTATGGTCTGAGCGCAGGTGTATGGGACTAGGGGAGAATACGTGTTCGGCACGGACTAGAAGGGTCGAGATGGCCTGTTTCCGTGCTGTAATTGTTATATGGTTATATGGTTACATTGGAGTTCACATTTAAACGGCTGCACAGTGAATTCTTAGAACATAAAAGATAGGAGCCACAGGCTCAGTGGCACAGTGAGCAGCAGCCATTCATACAAGACATACCGTCAACTGGGTGATGTCTTTTTTTCTACTTGAACCCCATTCTCCGGTCTTAATCCCAGATTTAATGGCCAACAATATTTTCCATCAACTGAGTACCCACTTCATTGTTGTATAGAAAAGTTCAAAGAGTCACCACCCAGTGAGAGAATACATTTCTCTTTATTTCTTTATTTCTTAAATTCATCGACTTCCTTCGGTCATGGCTGACCATGGGTGTCTCCAGGGTGCTATTCCCTATATGGAGGACGCCTGTGCGTGACTTTCTTTAACGTGGGGAGACTGGTGCACAGACAGCCACCCCACGGTCCTTGACAGATCTGGGTCAGGATCCAGTGGCATGGAGTCCAAGACGACCGGAGACCCTTTTCTGCCGCAGCCTTCATCCGCCTTCCCAGCCGTTGTGATGCTCCACTAAGGTCAGCCATCGTCCTCCGCCTGTTCCACCATTGAGGTCTTGGTTGGATCGCTCTTTGTCAGAGACCTCCCCCTCGACCTTATCGCCATGGGTGGCCCCACCAGGAGCATTGCTCCAGACGGCATCGCTCTCAGGATCTCAGGTCCACACAAGCTTCTCCACCACGACAAGGTGACAATCCATGGAGAAAAACTAGATTACCCCAAAATATAGAATTCTTAGCCGGGCCAAATTCCGTATCCACCTCTAAGAATGTGGTCATTTTATTCTGTTATCATCTGAACTCTGTATTTTCTGGATTTGGATCTGGATCTGGATGTAGTACGCTGAAAAGCTCGAGGAAGAGCATTACCCAGCACTTTTTTAACACTATCCCAGACCCACTAGGGACAATTTTTACATTTACCAAGCCAATTAACCTACAAACCTGCACGTCTTTGGAGTGTGGGAGGAAACCGAAGATCTCAAAGAAAACCCACGCAGGTCACGGGGAGAATGTGCAAACTCCACACAGACAGCACCCGTAGTCGGGATCGAACCTGGGTCTCCTGGCGCTGCATTTGCTGCAAGACAGCAACTCTACCGCTGCCGTATCCCCTTTGCTCTATCTATTGTGCGGTGAGTTTGAACTGATTATATCTGTGTATGGTCTAACTGAACTGTTTGTATAGCATGCAAAACAAAGCTATTCACTGTCCCTCAGTACATGTGACAATAATGAACCTAAACCTAATCAGGGCCCTTCTCATTTTCCTAAACTCTAGAGATTATCAGGCCAGCTTCACTCAATCACTCATAGAATGTACCTGCCACCCCAGAAACCAGTCTGGGGAATCTATGCCTTCCCTAGCAGGTACATACTTCCTTAGGAAAGGAGGCCAAAACTGTAGTAAACAATTTAGGTATGGTCTCACTAAGACACTGTGTAACTGTAGTCGGAGATCGTTACTTTTGCATTGAAATCCTCTTGCAGTAAATACCAATTCCTCATTTGTCTTTCTAATTGTCTGTTGCACCTGCTGATTACCTGGCACTAAATATAAAATATAATGTAAAATTGTTAAGGGATTGGACAGGGTAGATGCAGGAAAAATTGTCCCAATGTTGGGGAGTCCAGAACCAGTGGTCACAGTGTAAGACTAAGGGGAAGGCCATTTCGGACTGAGATGGGGAAAAACGTTTTCACCCAGAGAGTTGTGAATCTGTGGAATTCTCCGCCACAGAAGGCAGTGGAGGCCAATTCGCTGGATGTTTTCAAGAGAGAGTTAGATTTAACTATTGGGGGTAAAGGAATCCAGGGATTTGGGGGAAATCTATGTTTCTATGTTTCACTGAAATTTTGTATGAGGACACCCAGGTTCCTTTGAACATCAAACATATTCCAATCTCACAGCATTGAACAAATACGAGCATTTGCTTTTTCTACCAAAGTAGAAAAGTTCACATCTTTCTGTGCTGTATTATTCCTACAATGTTGTTACCCATTTACCTAGCTTGACATATTCCCATGAAGGCTTTTAATGCCTTTGTCGATTAATTTTGTGTCATTAGCAAACCTGGGAACGGTGCGTTTGATACTGATTGTAAATAGTTGAGATCAAGCACAGAGCCCTAAGGTACCCATTAATCACCTGTACTAATCTGAGAAGAAATAATTCATTCCTACACTCTGTATTCCATATGTAACTAACTCACAACCCACACTAGTTCATCATCCACAATTGCATGAGCTCTAACTTTGTTCACCGATCCCCTGTGCGGGATCTTATGGAAAGCCTTCTGATCCAAGTACTCAACTCAGCTACTAGATACACCAAACATAATTTCCATTCATCCATGTTGACGTTGCTCAATCAAGTTTAATATCTTTCAAGTATCTCGATAACAGATTCTTCCTTATAGATTCCAGCATTGTCTGAAATATACTTGTCAGACTTACAAATCGGCAGTTTCCAGCTTCCTCTCCTCCTTTCTTATATAAAGGAGTTCTATTTATCACCTTCCAATATGCAAAAAGCATTCCAGAATCTATAAAACTTGAGAGATGATAGCCAGAACAATTACTTCCATCCTAGCCATCTCTTTCAAAATCTGTAAAACAGTATCTACAGTTCATTGTTTCAACAGATTATTTTGAGTTATCTAGTTGGTGAACTTGTTGGACACATATTAATAATCAGAAAGGCATATTTTGGTGATTAATTTTCCATAGTTACCTGAAATATTTTGAGTATTCTGACGTTCCAATGTAGATATTTTATTAACAAATTGGGAACTCAGATACATAGATACATAGACAATAGGTGCAGGAGTAGGACATTTGGCCCTTCGAGCCAGCAACGCCATTCAATATGATCATGGCTGATCATCAACAATCAATTCCTGCCTTCTCCCAATATCCCTTGGTTCCGCTGGCCCTAACAGCTTTATCTAACCCTCTTTTGAATGCATCCAGTGAATCAGCCTCCAGTGCATTTGAGGCAGAGAATTCCACAAATTCATAACTCTTTGTGTGAAAAAGCTTTTCCTCATCTCAGTTCTAAATGGCCTGCCCCTTATTCTAAAACTCCCCCATCATCGGGAACATGTTTCCTGCATTTAGCGTGTCCAATCCCTTAATAATTTTGTAAGTTTCTATAAGATCCCCTCTGATCCTAGGTTCCAGTGAATACAAGCCCAGTCGCTCCATTCTTTCATCATATGATAGTCCCGCCATCCTGGGAATTACGCTTGTGAACCTACGCTGCACTCACTCAATAGCAAGAATGTCCTTCCTCAAATTAGGAGACCAAAACTGCAAACAATACTCCAGGTGTGATCTCACCATGGCCCTGTACAACTGCACAAGGACCTCTTTGCTGTTATACTCAACTCCTCTCGTTTTGAAGGCCAACATGCCATTAGCTATCTTCACTGGCTGCTGTACCTGCATGTTTACATTCAGTGACTGATACCCAGGTCTCGTTGTACTTCCCCTTTTCCTAACCTTACACCATTCAGTCTGAAGAAGGGTCTCAACCCGAAACGTCGCCTATTTCCTTCGCTCCATATTTGCTGCCTCACCTGCTGAGTTTCTCCAGCATTTTTGTCTACCTTCGATTTTCCAGCATCTGCAGTTCCTTCTTAACCATTTAGATAATAACCTGCCTTCCCGTTCTTCCCACCAAAGTGGATAACCTCACATTTATCCACATTAAACTTCATCTGCCATGCATCTACCCACTCATCCAACCTGTCCAAGTCACCCTGCATCCTCATAGCATCCTCTTCACAGTTCACACTGCCACCCAGCTTTGTGTCATCTGCAAATTTGCTAATGTTATTTATAATCCCTTCATCAAACTCATTAATATATATTGTGAATAGCTGTGGTTCCAGCACCGAGCCTTGCGGTACCCCACTAGTCACTGCCTTCCATTCTGAAAGGGACCCGTTAATCCCTACTCTTTGTTTCCTGTCTGCTAACCAATTTTCTCTCCATGTCAATACTCTACCCCCAATAACATGTGCTCTAATTTTGCCCACTAATCTCCTATGTGGGACCTTATCAAGGGCTTTCTGAAAGTCCAGGTACACTACACCCACTGGCTCTCCCTTGTCCATTTTACTTGTTACATCCTCAAAAAATTCCAAAAGGTTAGTCAAGCATGAATTCCCCTTTGTAAATCCATGCTGACTTGGACAGATCCTGTTACTGCTATCCAAATGTGCCACTATCACATCTTTGATAATCAACTCCAGCATGTTCCCCACCACATACATAACGCTAACTGGTCTACAATTCCCTGCTTACTATCTCCCTCCATACTTGAATCATGGGAGACCCCTTCCACCCCTGCAACAGACTGTTCCAGCTGCTACGGTCAGGCAAACGCCTCCGTTGCCATGCGGTGAGAATGGAGAGGTTGAGAAGGAGTTTCTTCCCAGAGGCAATTCGGACTGTAAACGCCTATCTCACCAGGGACTAACTCTACAGAACGTTTTTCCTCCATTATTTTTCCTTCCATAATTTATTAAGTAAAAGAATATGTGTGTTATGATTGTGTTTATAAATTGTTTGGTTGTTTTGTTGTTTGTCTTTTGCACAAAAGTCCGCGAGCATTGCCACTTTCATTTCACTGCACATCTCGTATGTGTATGTGACAAATAAACTTGACTTGACTTGAAAAGTGGGATAACATTAGCTACTCTCCAATCCACAGGAACTGATCCAGAAGATTGGAAAATGATCACCAATGCGTCTACGATTTCTAGAGCAACCTTTTTGAGGACCCTGGGATGCAAACCATCAGTTCCTGGGGATTTATCAGCCTTCAGTCCCATCAGTCTACCCAACACCATTTCCTGACTAAACCAACATCATTTTCTTCCAAAAAAATGTGCACAATAAGTATTTGCAATATTTGCAATATTTAGAAAGAACTTGAGTTAACTTTAACCTTCACCCCAGAATGCCCATTTGGGCACCGTGTTATAGGAAAGATGTTGCCAAGCTGGAATGGGTACAGAGAACGTTGACGAGGATGTTGCCAGGACTAGAGGGTCTAAGCTATAGACCGAGGTTGAGTAGGCTGGGACTATTCGTTGGAGTACAGGAGGATGAGGGGTGATCTTATAGAGGTGTATAAGATCATGAGAGGAATAGATCGGGTAGATGGACAGTCTCGTGTCCATAGGTGAATCGAGGACCAGAGGATATAAGTTTAAGGTGAGGGGGAAAAGATTCAATAGGAATCTGAGGGGTAACATTTTCACACAAAGGGTGTTAGGTGTATGGAACAAGCTACAAGAGGAGGTAGTTGAGGCAGGGACTATCCCAATATTTAAGAAGCAGTTAGACAGGTATTTGGATAGGACGGGTTTGGAGGGATATGGACCAAATGCGGGCAGGTGGGACTAGTGTAGCTGGGACATGTCTGTAGAGAGAAAGAGAGAGCTTCGCTAGGGGGTGCTGCATTGATGGCAGCCTCTGCCTACAGTCTGTGTGTTTTTCTATCTTTTTTAAATTATTAGTCTGCTTTAAAAGTGTGTTTTGGAGATTTCTTTAGATTTTCTATGTGGGTGAGGGGGGATAGGGTAAAGGGAAAACCATTTCCCAGTCACTTCCTGGCGAGGATGTGACTATTCCCCGAGTCGCGTCCTCGCCCCCCCGCCTCGCGGCCTACCAACTGGATTGGCGCGGCCTTTACTGCCGGGGACCGGACAAAGCTTCAGCGGCGGCGGCGCAACACTGGATTCACCGTGGAGCGGGCGATGCCTTACCTGGGTCACCGTTTGAAGCTCCGGAGTGTTGGGCCTGCTGCTTCAACATCGCGGAGCTGGGGTTTGTAGAGCTCCCAGCATGGGTGGCGCTGACTTCAACATCGTGGGGCCCTGGGACCTTTTGCCGAGGGTCGCCAGCGTGAATCTCCGCCCAGCTCAGCCTGTGGACTTCGGGAGCCACTGACTCCGGTAGGAAGTGGCCGATTCGGATGTCCAAGCCGTTGAGGTGGTTCTCCCTTTCCTTCGTCGGAGTTCCATCATCCTGGCGAGAGGGCCTGAAGATCGGGCTGCCCGTGGCGGCGACTGCGAGGGGTCTGGGAGCCCCCCGACCACGGGAGAACAACAGAGGACAACAGAGGAGGATGACTGAACTTTGGAGCCTTCCCTCACAGTGGGAAACTTGGATTCCACTGTGTGGGGATGTCTTTGTTAAAGACTATCGTGTTTTGTGTATGGCTCATTCGTATGGCTCTATGGTAACCACACATTTCACTGTACTAATTGGTACATGTGACAAATAAATGTATCTTGATCTTGTATCTTGTTGGCCAGTGTGGGCAAGTTGGGCCAAAGGGCCTGTTTCCACACTGTATTACTCTGTGAATCTATAATAGAAAAATCAATTAATTGAGGGGATAGGTTTAAGATGAAGGGGCCAAGTTTAAAGATGTACAGGGCAAGAATTTTACACATTAGGTGGTGGGTGCCTGAAATGTGTTGCCAGCGGTGGTGGCTTTGGTAGATACGACAGTGCATTTAAGAGACTTTTCAATTGGTATTGGGCTATGCAGGGAATGAAAGGAAATGGATGACTTGCTGGTGTTGGTCTTCACATCATGTTTAGCACAGACATTGTGGGCTGAAGGGTTTGGTTCTTGTGCTCTAACGGTTTATGTTCTATATTCTAATGTAACTCCTTTCTTGAATTGAGTTGAATTGAGTTGAATTGAATACATTTTATTAGCCAGGTATGTATACATACAAGGAATTTGCCGTGGTGCTTTGCTTGCAAGTAACAATACCGATATACCGTAGACAATTAAAAATAAAACATTATAATTTAAACATGTGAAGAATGACATCAAACACCAGAGCAAAAGGAGGCTTCAGACTTTTGGCTGTTGAGTAAAAGCGAATGGTATGTTAGCTTTCATTGCAAAAGGATTTGAGTATAGGAGCAGGGAGGTTCTACTGCAGTTGTACAGGGTCTTGGTGAGACCACACCTGGAGTATTGCGTACAGTTTTGGTCTCCAAATCTGAGGAAGGACATTATTGCCATAGAGTGAGTGCAGAGACGGTTCACCAGACTGATTCCTGGGATGTCAGGACTGTCTTATGAAGAAAGACTGGATAGACTTGGTTTATACTCTCTAGAATTTAGAAGATTGAGAGGGGATCTTATAGAAACTTACAAAATTCTTAAGGGGTTGGACAGGCTAGATGCAGGAAGATGGTTCCCGATGTTGGGGAAGTCCAGGACAAGGGGTCACAGCTTAAGGATAAGGGGGAAACCCTTTAAAACCGAGATGAGAAGAACTTTTTTCACACAGAGAGTGGTGAATCTCTGGAACTCTCTGCCACAGAGGGTAGTTGAGGCCTGTTCATTGGCTATATTTAAGAGGGAGTTAGATGTGGCCCTTGTGGCTAAGGGGATCAGGGGGTATGGAGAGAAGGCAGGTACGGGATACTGAGTTGGATGATCAGCCATGATCATATTGAATGGCGGTGCAGGCTTGAAGGGCCGAATGGCCTACTCCTGCACCTAATTTCTATGTTTCTATGTTTCTATGAGTAGAGCTACTGCTTGTGGGGAAAAAAGTTGTTTTTATGTCTGGCTGTGGCGGCTTTGACAGTCCGGAGTCGCCTTCCAGAGGGAAGTGATTCAAAAAGTTAGTGGCCAGGGTGAGAGGGGTCAGAGGCGATCTTACCCGCTCACTTCCTGGCCCTTGCAGTGTACAGTTCTTCAAGGTTTATCTGGTAGGTGGACTACTTTGAATACTACTGAAGCTTAAATAGACTTTGGAGTAAGTAACCATGTCTTTGGATTTAACGTGAGTCATGTAAATATGTGCCAATCATAGAGTCATACCCAACTTGTCTACACCGGCCAACAAGTCCCATCCACACTAGTCCCACCTGCCTTCCGGTAGGCGGCGCGGCTTTGGCCAGCAGTGGCCTCTGCAGCCTGTCCGCGTTTATGTTATTTTTTGTCTGTGTTTCTGTGTAGTTTTTGTTATTTTATGTTGGGGTGTGTGTGTGGGGGGGGGGGGGTGGGGTGGGAGGGGGGGGGGGGAAACTGTTGAATCTCTCCCTGCACTGGAGCCCCGACCTTTTCTCGTCGGGTCTCAGGTGTCGTTGAGGCCGCACCGAGGAGCAGCCTCCAACGGGAAGAAGCCGGGGACTCTGGTGCCGACTCACCGTTGCCGTCGCGGAGCTGGCCGAGACCGGAGCGGGTGGAGCGGTGGAGGAGCGCTGCTGCTGCTGCTGCTGCTGCTGCTGCCGCTGCCGCTGCTGCTGCTGCTGCTGCCGATGCCGCTGCTGCTGCTGAGTCGAAGGCTGCTACTGCGGGTCTGTGGACGGCTCGGACGACCCCGCGTGGCTCCCTGGAGGGAGTCTGCTTTTCGGGGCTCCTGCAACGGCGAATTCTCCCACCCGTGTTGCGGGGTTGAAGAGCTCCTGGAGCGGGGCCTAACACCATTGCCCCGCGCGGCTGGAACGGCCGCGGGACTTTGCGAGCACACACCGGGGGCTCCAACACCAAGACCCGGTGTGCGACCTCGCACCACCCGGCGTGGCTTCAATAGCCGCGGGACAATCGCCATCGCCAGCCGGGGGCTTTGACTTTGACTCTGACATCGGGGGGGGGGAGAGTGCAGTGGAGAGATAAGTTTATTTGGCCTTCCATCACAGTTATGTGATGGATGTTTATGTTAAATGTAATTATGTTGTGTCTGGGGTCTATTTGTGTGTAATGTATGGCTGCAGAAACGGCATTTCGTTTGGACCTCCAGGGGTCCAAATGACAATTAAATTGACTCTTGACTCTTGACTCTTGACTCTTGACTCTTGACTCTTGCCTGTGCTTGGCCCATATCTTCTAAACCTGTCCTGTCCATGTACCTATCTAAATCCTTCTTAAACATTGTGATAGTACCTGCCTCAACTACCTACAAGTTCCATATACCCACAAGCCTTTGTGTGAAGACTTTAACCCTCAGGTTCCGATTAAATCTTTCCTTCCTTGCCTTAAACCTATATCCTCTGCTTCTCGATTCTCCTACTCTGGGGCAAGAGGCTCTGTGCATCAACCCGATCTTTTCCTCACATGATTTTGCCAGTCTAGAAATGTTTTAGTTTGGTGCGGCACCTAGTCCTCCTGACGGCGGCCCAACTGTATGATGTGCGCAGCAAACCGCATGTGGCGAGCTCGCGACTGAATAACGTAGACGGCGGTTTTACTGTCGTGGATTGTGGCTTTCGAAAAAGTCCTTCTTTGCAGTTAAGAATAAAAACAACATTTGTCTCCTAAGTCTTTGTTCGAGGTGTGGAACAATTGATTGTTGTGTGAATCTTTACGTAACTTCTTTCAGGTTTATTTCTGCAGAAATCTGAAAAGCAACATATGTAGGTCAGCCAAAAGAAGAAAAACCCGTCTCTTTCAAAGAACCGAAAGAAAGCGACGGTACACGTTTTGTTTCCTGTAAATGATTGCGGCCCGCACATTATTGCTGAAAACCGGAGATGTGCTTTCATATTCCTTTTTATGGGCTTTAACCCTTTGCCCATTGACTGACGCCCACCTTTAATGTAACACAGAAGACGCTAATTGATCCTATATTGTCCACCATTTTAGGTTGTTATTATCATCCATTTCTAGGTTCCAGTTCAGTGACTGTAGGAGCACAGTCTTAATTTACAATGCATTGGCCATGCCTTCATTTTGTCTTCATTTAAGGGTGGCGCAGCAGTAGAGTTGCTGCCTTACAGAACTCGCAGCACCAGAGACCCGTGCTTGATCCCAACTACGGGTGCTGTCTGTACTGAGTTTGTACGTTCTCCCCGTGACCACGTGGTTTTTCTCCGAGATCTTCTGTTTCCTCCCACGCTCCAAAGACGTACAGGTTTGTAGGTTAATCGGCTTGATATAAATGTAAATTGTCCCTAGTGTGTGTAGGACAGTGTTAATGTGCGGGGATCGCTGGTCGGCGCGGGCTTGGTGGGCCGAAGGGCCTGTTTCCGCGCTGTATCTCTAATATAAAAACAAAAAACTTGCTGCCATGCTTTCAATGTAAACTGGGAAAGAAACCTTCAAATTAATCTTGTTTGGGCTCATCACGATATATTCGTCTACTGTATGAAGATCCCTTGCTCAAGATTTCCATATCGATGAAAGGTGAATGGGATAATGGAATGCCTTACATTTCTGTATAGCATGACACATTGAAATAAATAGTCAGGTATAAAAAACTATGGCAGGAAGATCATTTTCCATCATCTGTGTTAAGAATTCTGAGTGAAGGAACAAATGACGCATCACAGCAATTATCCTTTAAGAAATCAATTTAGTTTAGTTTAGAGATACAGCGTGGAAACAGGCCCTTTGGCCGACTGAGTCCGTGCCGACCAGCGATCCCTGGACACTAGCACTATCCCACACACACTAGTGACAATTTATAATTTTACCAAGCCAATTAGCATACAAAGCTGTACGTCTTTGGAATGTGGGAGGAAACCGGAGCGCCCGGAAAAATCCTACACAGGTCACGAGGAGATCGTGCAAACCCTGTACAGATAGCACCCGTAGTCAGGATCAAACCCGGGTCTCTGGCGCTGTAAGGCAGCAACTCTACTTTAACTGTTGAAATCAGAGATAAACACCTGCACACTTTTGTCTAAAAAATTGAATATTATGCATTTCTAATGTGCTATGTAAGTTTTGTTAATGCCATTTCTGATTCACAAAACATCTACACAATTTGGACATCGTTGCTTCATGATATTGTTACATTGTCCCTAGTATGTGTAGGATAGTGTTAGTGTGCAGGGATCGCCAGTCGGCACGGACCCGTTGGGCTGAAGGGCCTGTTTCCACTCTGTATCTCTAAACTAAACTGAACTAAAGTATGACAGAGAGTGAGGCCATTCAACCCATTGGGTTCATGCTGGTTCTTAGTAGACCAATCTGAAACATCCTCTCCTACCTCAATGTTTCTTTGTGGCCCTCCCTGCAACTTAATCCTTCTCACATGTCCATCGATTCCACTGTATTTATTTTACCACCAACTGACATTGTGGAGTGATCTACAACAGCCTATTGACCACCATCGGGATGTGGAAGCCAACTAGATGGAGAACATCGACGGAAGCCCATGTGGTCAAGGGGAGAAACATGACAGGGAAGTGCCCAATCCAATTTTCCAGTGAGTGGGGAACAACTGAGAATGAACAAAAACATTTCAAAATGGATGCCTAGCAACTTTAATGCTCAATTTATTCCTGGAAAGCAGGGGCAAAAGGGGCCACCTATCTGTCATTTAAACCACTAATGGAGTATCAATGGGAATTAGACTATTTGTGATCCTTAACTCTTATTGCTTAGCAACTGATCAGCTGCTGAACAGAATGATTTTTGATCTCAGTATAATGGGTAGGTGTTGGTTAAGAACTACCGTACATAATAAATGTAAGTAGGAGTAGGTAACAGACAGCAAAAATACTTTAATTTTCTGAAATAAAACACAATGCCTGTTCAATAAGATCACGGTGAGCCTCTATGTGTTCCGCTTCCTGGTCGATCGCCATTGTCAACTTGATTTACTTCATGACCAAAAAATGGCTCTTCTTAAGTGCCGCGACAATAGAATTGCTGCCTTACAGCGCCAGAGACCCGGGTTCAATGATTACGGTTGCTGTCTGTATGCAGTTTGTACATTCTCTCTGTGATCGCATGGGTTTTCTCCAGGTTCTCGGGTTTCCTCCCAAATTCTGAAGACGTGCAGGTTTGTAGGTTAATTGGCCTCTGTTAATTGCTCATAGTATGGGGGATGCAAAACTGGCCTAACCTAGAACTGTGATCAGTGTTTGTTGTGGACTCTGTGGCCAAAGAGCCTGTGTCCATACTGTATCACTAAACTAAACTAAACTAAACTAAACTAAACTAAGCTAAGCAATATACCTGACCATCTACAGACCGCAGAAGTAGAAAATGTCAAAGATTTCCAAACCTCTAAATGACTTAGCATCGCCCGCCTGGGGCTTGGACATCGGGAGAGAAATGGAGAACAGGGGAGAGAAAAGACTTTGCCTTCCATCACAGTGGGTTCACTGTGATGGGTGTTTGTGTGAATTAAATTGTGTGTATGTCTGTAGGAAATTGTCTTTGTTTGTATGGCTGTGGAAACGGAATTTCGTTTGAGCCTCACTGAGGCTCAAATGACAATAAATGGTATTGTATAGTATTGTATATGGGAAATGTCCTCGAATCACTAATAAGTAACTAATGGGCCTGTCCCACTTAGGCGATTTTTCAGGCAACTGCCGACGACTGTCAAGTTGCCGGCAGTCGCCTGAAAAACTGGTAACTGGAACGGCGACTGTCAGAGTGGAACGCACACACACACACACACACACACACACACAAACACATCGCAGGCGGGGGACAGGGCAAGCGGGGGGAGTGCTGTCTGAAATTTACACGGTGCAAAGCCAAGGTGATACAGACACACCCGCGATGACAGGAAGGCTGGCTCTGAATTAAGACGGCTAAAGCGTGTACGGTAAGTCCGTTTAAAGGGCGGAGGGCAGGGGGAGGGGGAGAAGAGAAGGAGTGGAGACAACGTTTAAGGAGCCAGAGATCCACGGCTGTGACGCTCGGCGGACATTTAACATTATATCCTTGGTTCTGAAAACTACTGCTTACGTTTATTTTCCCCAATGAGCCAATGAAATTCACCGGTCAGCACCGGCTACAACCTACAAGAAGCTGTTGAAAAATTTGCGGCGACCATAATGAGGCCGCAACTAGTTCCCAGAATGTGGGAACTACTCACGACCATGAAGGCGACTCCCAGGCAACCACGCGCAAACATGTGGCAACTGCATAGTCGCCTAAGTGGGACAGGCCAAGACATCCTCTTATCCCAAAGTGCTGGAGTAACTCTGTGGGTTGGGCAGCATCTTTGGAGAAAATGGATAGGTTCAGGTTTGAACATTTCAGGTTGATGAGCACATATCCGCCTTGTAAAATCCCATCAGGGTCTGAGGAAGGGGATTCTGACCCATGTCATTGCACATCCATTCCCTCCAGAGAAGCTGCTGAGCCCACTGAGTTACTCCAGCACTTTGCGCTTTGTTCAAGATTCCATCATCTGCAGTTCCTTGTGTCCCCATCAGAATATTACCAGTTTCAGTGAGATCACCTCTCATTCTTCTGAACTCAAGAAAGTAAAGGCCCTGTAGCTTAGCGGTAGAGTTGCTGCCTTCCAACGCCAGAAAACCTGGGTTCGATCCTGACTATGGGCGCTGTCTGAACGGAGTTTGTACGCTCTCACTGTGACCTGTGTGGGTTTTCTCTGGGTGCTCCAGTTTCCTCCCACACTCCCAGGACATACTAGTTTGTAGGTTAATTACATTCTGTAAATTGTAAATTGTCCCTAGTGTGTCGGATAGTGGTAGTGTGGTCGGCATGGACTCGATGGGCTGAAGGGCCTATTTCCACACTGTATCTCTAACTGTGTATGAAGGAACTGTAGATGCAATGATTAAACCAAAGATAGACACAAAACGCTGGAGTAACTCTGCGGGACAGGCAGCTTCTCTGGAGAGAAGGAATGGGTGACGTTTCGGGCCGACACCCTTCTTCACACTGGTTAGGGATGAAGTAGCCCTGGTCCCTAAACAGTCTGAAGAAGAGTCTCAAACCGAAACGTCACCCATTCCTTCTCTCCAGAGTGGCTGCCTGTCCTGCTGAGTTACTCCAGCTTTTTGTGTCTATCTTCTGTATCTCTAAGTCTAGGTCTGTCAGTTTGCTTAATCTCTGCTCTTACGAAAAATCTATCATTCCAAGAAGAAGCCTTTCAATCAATATTTATCCTCTTAATATCCAGAGAGAACAACATCGCTGGGTCAAGTACCTGACTATAAATTAATTAAATCTTACGTTGCTGTAAGAACACTCGAGATACATTTGATTTCAGAATATTTTCATTTCATTCCGGAAGACTGGGTTTGAGTTGGGGGTTACAGAGGGCACAACAATGGCCTTGACTATGATAACAGAGCTGAGTGCAGCATTGTGCATTTTGAGCGTCAATGATCAGACTCATGGACTTGTTGAATTGTTAACGCACAGGATGCCAATCGGACAATTGAACACATGCAAGAAATGGATCCAGTCAATGCTGATGGTTAGCATCAGATTATTTTCAACGAATAAATGTGTTTGTGCTGACACCACATAGTTATATTAAGAAGAGTTTAACTACTATGTTATTTCTACTATATTTTCTCTCATAGGATGGACAACTTAATAATAATAATACTACATTTTATTTTCGGGCGCCTTTCAAATCTCAAGGTCACCTTACATAGATTAAACAGAAGAGAAAAAAAAAAACATATAGTCGGAGAAAAATAAATAATAAGGACATCATCAATACACAAATTAAAGATAGAAATCGCTCCAAAGACACAAAATCAAAAAATCAAAAAAACACGATGTGAAGAGAGAGCAGCGGCAGCTAAAGCGCGCCAGCGTCCACTATCTCTTCCGACAGCCATCTTGGACACAGACTAACAAAGTACCTCCTTACACACAGAAAAATCATCCCCCCACAGTGGCACAAAAGTCCAGTCCCCAACCCCAGTTCTCCCAAAAGTCAGGCCTATAAAGGCCGCCGCTGTTGCCTCAACAGAGGCCCGATGTTCCTGGCCGTTCTGGCCGGGTGGTCTTGCCCCGGCGTCGGGAGAGTCCACACAGCGGCTGGGCCACCTGGAACGGCCACTTCATAGCAGGGGATTGTCGGCTTCGGAAGCCGACAAGGACGCACCGAGTTGGAGCTCCCAGGCTCCGGATGTTAGAGTCGGCGCCGCCAGCTCCGCTCCACTCCGCAGACCCGCAGCCCGGAGGTGTTGCTCTCGGCGGTCCAGCTCACCGGAGCTCCAGTGCATCGATCCAGCGCGGAGACCCAGGCAAGGCATCACCCGCTCCGCTCCGCGATGGCGCTCCAGCGCTGCGCCGCCACCGAAGCCGAGGTGCTGGGCGGTCCCCACCAGGAAACGGCGCTCCAGGCCCGCTGGTAGGCCACGAGGACGGGTCGACGGGCAGCCCAGAGAAAAAGCTGCCTCACCGACCAGGTAAGGACCTAGAAGTAAGGTTACCTCCTTCCCCCCACAATAAGAAGTCCATTTCTCCGAAAAAATGACGAACAAAACTAACTAAATACTGAAAAAAAAAAGAATTAAACGGACGGCTGTTGGTTAGCAGCCGCTCCCCAAGATGGCTCCTCCTCCTCCGAACTTAGCACGTCGAACCGCGTGGGTTTTCTCCGTGATCTTCCGTTTCCTCCCACATTCCAAAGACGTGCAGGTTTGTAGGTTAATTGGCTTGGGTGTAAGTACAAATTGTGCCTAGTGTGTGTAGGATGGTGTTAATGTGCAGGGATCGCTGGTCTGCGCAGAAGGGCCTGTTTCCACTCTGTATCTCTAAACTAAACAAAATTAAAACTAAGAGTAGAGCACATGGGGTAGCACGGTGGCACAGGAGCAGAGTTGCTGCCTTACAGCGCCTGAGACCCTGGTTCAATCCTGACCACGGGTGCTGTCTGTATGGAGTTTGTACGTTCTCCTCGTAGCCTACGTGGGTTTTCTCTGGGTGCTCCGATTTCCTCCCACACTCCAACGACGTGCAGCTTTGTAGGCTAACTGGGCTTGATAAAATTATAAATTCCCCCCAGCATGTGTAGGATAGTGTTAGTGTGCAGGGGTCGCTGGTAAGCACGGGCATGATGGGCCAAAGGGCCTGTTTCCGCTCTGTATCTCTGAACTAAGCTGAAACAAAAACGTGGATACCACATTTATAGAACAACATTGTTAGTTTAACATTGGTAGCTTATTCTATTTTTAATTCAGATTTTCAGATTCTTGCATTTTGTTAGTTTTCTGTTAAAAAAATGTTTTTAATTTATTTTCATTTTCCTCTGTGGTCTCTTTATGTCTTGCAGCCCCAGTTCTGGTCACCCAATTACAGGAAGGATGTGGAGGCTTTGGAGAAGATGTTTACTAAAATGATGCCTAGATCGGAGGGTGTGAGCTAAGACAAGATGACAAACAAACATGAATTGTTTTCTCTGGAACTTCAGAGGTTGAGGAGAGACCTGATAAACGCATCTACAATTAGGAGAGGCGTAGATAGGGTGGACATTCAGAACCGTTTTCCCAGGAATGGAAAATGCATGAAATAGAGGGCATAGTTATAAGGTGAGAGGTGCAGAGCTTAAAGCAGATGTGCTGGGGAGGTGCTTTAAACAAGGAGTGGTGGGTACCTACAGTGGTGATGGAGGCAGATGCAATAATGGCATTGGAGAAACATTTGAATAGGCACATGGATATGCAGGGATTGGAGTTATATGGATCACATGCAGGTAGAGGGATAAAGGTTAACTTGGCATCAAGTTCAGATGCACAGAGTCTCTTGCCCAGAGTAGGTGAATCAAGGACCCGAGGACATACATTTAAGGTTAAGGGGGAAAGATTTAATAGGAATCTGAGGGGTAACTTTTTCACCCAAAGGGTGGTGGGTGTATGGAACAAGGTGGTTGAGGCAGGGACTATCCCAACATTTAACAAAAAAGAGTTAGACAAGTAGGCCAGCCTTGGAGGGATATAGCCAAACACGGGCAGGTGGGACTAGTGTAGCTGGGACATGTTGGCCGGCAAGGGCAAGTTGGGCCGAAGGGCCTGTTTCCACGCTCTAAGACTCTATAACTTTATCATTGTGGGCCAAATGGCCATTTCTGTGCTGTACATTCTATATTCTATTCTAACCATATACCATATAACAATTTCAGCACAGAAACAGGCCATCTCGACCCTTCTAGTCCGTGCCGAACACATAATAATCTCCCCTAGTCCCATATACCTGCGCTCAGACCATAACCCTCCATTCCCTTCCCATCCATATAACTCCAATTTATTTTTAAATGATAAAAACTGCCTCCACCACCTTCACTGGAAGCTCATTCCACACAGCTACCACTCTCTGAGTAAAGAAGTTCCCCCTCATGTTACCCCTAAACTTCTGTCCCTTAATTCTCAAGTCATGTCCCCTTGTTTGAATCTTCCCTACTCTCAGTGGGAAAAGCTTTTCCACGTCAACTCTGTCTATCCCTCTCATCATTTTAAAAACCTCTATCAAGTCCCCCCTTAACCTTCTGCGCTCCAAAGAATAAAGCCCTAACTTGTTCAACCTTTCTCTGTAACTTAGTTGCTGAAACCCAGGCAACTCTTTGCTCAATCCTGCTTCTGAAGATTTCCAATCCAACTGCAAATCTCACCATTCCCGAATTTAATAGTTCTGATATTCCCATCAATTTCTTCAAGATTCCAGGTCCAAATCTTTGGAATCACTGCTCTAATCCTCTCCGCCTCTGTTCTCGAATTACCACTTTTAAAAGGACTATCTGCTAGGCCAAGCTTTAGATCATTTCTTCGAATATCTCTGTTGTGGTTCTGTGTCAATTCTTGTTTGATATCGTTCCTGTGAAGTGCCTGGGGCTATGTTCCTCCATTAGAAGCAGTAAACAAAATACATGTTGGGGTTGTGAAGTGTTGAGGAGTCACGTTGTGGTATGATTTAAGTCTCGGAGCTGCAAAGTGAGTTAACTCCCGAGGCTGACAAGACCCCCTTTACAAAGCGAGTTAAAGAGCAAGTTACCCTTGTGCTATGATGCCCTTCTCAACCGTGAAAAGGTGAATTCCACATCAGAATATATTCAGTGAAGATCGCGTTCAGATGGAAAATACTGCTCAAGCTTATAAATAAGAACTAGTGAGATGGGCAGATAAAGTCTAACCTTGATCAGGCACTTTTGACATTTTTTTGTCTTACTTTTTCCTGTTTTTAAATTGTCTCGGTCCATTCGAGATGAAAGTGGAGGGGTGGGTGTCAAAGTGGGGGTGGTGAGGAGGGAGCTGCGGTGCGCACATACTTCCTCCTACCTGCTTTATTTCTCAAAGTGAGCTCAAAATGGAATTTCCTGTTTCAAATCAATATCAATCAGGTGAGCGAATTTGCTGACAAGGAGATGGTGTGTTTTGATCTCCCGTGAACAGTAATTTTTGGACAAGAGGAGATGGCGCTACCTTTGAAGAGGGTCAACAACTCGAATGCTACTTCCGTAGCCGACTAAATGCAAGGGTGCTGCAAACCCTCCCTCTGTCAAGAGTCAAGAGTGTTTTATTGTCATATGTCCCAGATAGAACAATGAAATAGAACTTTGGCTATGGCTATTACCAAGGGGCAGCACAGTGGCGCAGCGGTAGAGTTGCTGCCTTACAGCGCTAACAGCACCGGAGACCCGTGTTCGATCCTGACTACAGGCGCTGTCTGCGTAGTTTGTACATTCCCCCCGTGAACGCCTGGGTTTTGTCCGAGATCTTCGGTTTCCTCCCACACTGCAAAGACATACAGGTTCGTAGGTTAATTGGCTTTGTATAAGTGTAAATTGTCCCTGGTGGGTGTAGGATAGTGTTAATGTGTGGGGATCACTGGTCGGTGTGGCCTTGGTGGGCCGTTGAGCCTGTTTCCACGCTGTATCTCAAAACTAAAATAAATTGAAATTCTTACTTGCAGCAGCACAACAGAATCTGTAAACATAGTACGCTGTAAACAATATGATAAAAAATGCACTGAATAATGCGCTCTCTCCAATGCATTGGCGCCATGCAGGCCTACTTTGCCTGGAATCCAAAGTCTAATATGCTTTCAGAGGGGTGGGAGATTGCAGCCTTCACGTGGTCCACCCTGTTTCGACTAATGCATTCAACCCGACGTGCACAATGAAATAAATCAAATAGAACAAGTTGACCTACAAGTTCAGGCTGTGCACGCCATAGTTAAGAAGAAGAATTCCTTCAGAATGGGCGGAAAAACATGGCTCCTTTTGAAAGGGAAAACATAAAACACTGCAGATGCTGAGAATCTGAAATAAAAACAGAAAATCGTGGAAATGCTGGGGAGTTACATTGGTTACGTTAACAGACATGTAATCAGAGGGCGAAACTAGAACAGAGAAGGTAGAACAGTACAGAATAGGAACAGGCCCTTCAGCCTACTGCATCTATGCCAACCATAATGCCAATTTAAACAAACCTAATCTGCCTGCATATGGTCCATATCACTCCATTCCCAGCCTGTTCACTGATCTGTCTGAATGCCTATTAAACATTTCTGTAATATCTGCTTCCATCACCATTCCTGGAAGCACTTTCAAGGAGAACCAATGTGCTAAAGAGAGAGGCGACCAGGTCCATCCCTTGATGGTACAGCCATTGGGTAGCGCAGCTACATTGCCAAACTGCAGCAATCATTTGCAGTACATCACAGGTACTTGACCCCCCCACCATCGAAGGGATCTACAGGAAGTGCTGCCTCAAAAAGATAGCCAATATCATCAAGGACTCACACCATCCTGACCAGGGTCTCATTTCGCCATTACCATCAGCAAGAAGGTACAGGAATCTGAAAAAAACCATGACCAGCAGATTCAAGAACAATTTCATCCGTGCAACTATCAGGCTCTTGAACGCTACCCACTACCTCAGTAACTATGATCTTCCATGGACTGTGCCTTTGGTTACATTCCAGACTTCAGTTTTGCAACGGTTACCTGGTATTAGTTTTAGGTTAGTTTAGAGATACAGCACGGAAACAGTCTCTTCGGCCCACCGAGTCCGCACCGACCAGCGATCCCCGCACATTAACACTATCCTACACACACTAGGGACAAGTTGTACATTTACACCAAGCCAATTAACCTACCAACCTCTACCTCTTTGGAGTGTGGGAGGAAACCACGGGGAGAACGTACAAACTGTGTAAAGACAATAGAGACGATACAGACACGTATTACTTTTATTGTTATTGTATTATTAATTATTATATATTTATTTGTTTGTTATTTCGTTAACGGGCCTGTTGAACCTCAGCAAGTAAGAATTTCATGTTTCCGCTGCCAGGTCATATAAAAGTCAAACACTTTTGTCTCTTGGCTCCTAACCATCCAAGCAACTCATCACAAATCCAAAGGAAACTGATTCTGCAATGCCAGTGGAAAACTTTACTAAACTGAACTTTATCTAAGCAAATTAGGGGCTTCTTTCTTCTCTGCTACACTGGTCAATGCTAACAACGTTTGCCGGGAATTTTTATAAGCCCTGCTCAATATTTCTTTTAATGGGATTGAGTCATGAGACAATTCTCACTGTTTCTGAATCAATTAATGACAATCTGGACTCGATATACATCCCTCTGAGTGCCGACCATAATTGGAAAGTTCCCAAGTCACCGTGGTGCTATTTATTTGCTTCAAAGTAAGCAAAGAACATTGTTTCTGCTCATGTCCGCGTTATGGTGTGTTGAAGATTATTTCTCCGTTCACTAAACTCGCCGCAACAAAATTAGAAAATAAGAATGAGAGTAAGCGGCTTGGTTACGGTGGCGCAGCGGGAGAGTTGCTGCCTCACAGCGCCAGCGACCCAGGTTCGATCCTGATTACAGCTGCTTGTCCGTATGGAGTTTGTACGTTCCCCCTGTGACATGCTATTTGGGCTGAAAAAAACAATACATCAGTTAAAAAAAAAAATCAGAACACAATTGGAGACACACTCCTGAAAGGTTTGTACTGCACGCCAAGTTTATTTCATAATGATTGAAATGTCTCTGTGTTATCTCTCAAGCACTGTGGAACATGCCTTCAATCACCCAGTGAATATCTAGTTATTTGTCAGTCATGAAAGCTTGTGTTCTATGAAACAACAGCTGGATTTAAAAAGTTCACCATTGTACATGGTACCAATGTGGAACTCCCTCAACATAATGTGTAAGAAGAAACTGCAGCTGCTGGTTTAAAATGGGTGATGTTCGGGTGGAGATCCTTCTTCAGACTTCCGAAACGTCACCCATTCCTTCTCTCCAGAGATGCTGCCTGTCCTGCTGAGTTACTCCAGCTTTTTGTGTCTATCGCCGCTCAACATAATTTCAGGAAGCATTCACTCACCAAAACCCAATAGAGACATACAGCACAGAGACAAGCACCTCGGCCCAGCTTGCTCAGTCCGACCAAAGTCCCCCATCTACACTTGTATCGCCTGCCTTCTTCTTCTTCTTCTTGCATATGCTGTGCACACCATATGCAAGAAGAAGAAGAAGAAGGCAGTAAGACAACTTGTTCTGTTTGATCTTCTGTTTGTGCACGCCAGGTTGATTGCATTCATCGAAACAGGGTGGACCACGTGAAGGTTGAAATCTCCAAACCCTCCCACCTGCCTACGTTTGGTCCATAACCCTTTAAACCCATCCAAACCATTCACCTTTCTAAATGGTTCCTAAATTTTGAGATAGTACCTGCCTCAATTGCCTCTTATGGCAGCTTGTTCCATACACCCACCACACTTTGTGTAAACAAGATACCCCTCAGATTCCTGTTAAATATTTTCCCCCCTCTTACCTTATGCCTATGTCCTTTTGTTCTCAATTCCCCTACTTTGGGCAAAATACTTTTGTTCTCAATTCCCCTACTTTGGGCAAAAGACCCTGTGACTTTTACCCAATCTATTTGTCTCATGTTATAATTTATCTCTTGTTATATGTTACCTGGTATCTCTTATTATAGTTTCTGCCTCAACTACCTCCTCTGGCAACTCATTCCATGCACCCATCTCGTGAAAAAGCTGCCATGTACAAAAGGTAGACAATAGACAACAGGTGCAGGAGTAGGCCATTCGGCCCTTTGAGCCAGCACCGCCATTCAATGTGATCATGGCTGATCATCCACAATCAGAAGACCCATTCCTGCCTTCTCCCCATATCCCCTGACTCCGCTATCTTTAAGAGCTCTAACTAACTCTCTCTTGAAAGTATCCAGAGAACCGGCCTCCAACTCTCTGTGTGATAAAGTGTTTCCTCATCTCTGTTTTAAATGCCTTACCCCTTATTCATAAACTGTGGCCCTTGGTTCTGGACTCACCCAACATCGGGAACATGTTTCCGGCCTCTAGCCTGTCCAAACCCTTAATAATCTTATTCTCTCTTAATAATCTTATATGTTTCGATAAGATCCCCTCTGATCCTTCTAAATTCCAGAGTATACAAGCCCAGCCGCTCCATTCTCTCAGCATATGACAGTCCCCCTCTGACCATCCCGGGATTTAACCTTGTGAACCTACGCTGTACTCCCTCAATAGCAAGAATGTCCTTCTTCAAAGTAGGGGACCAAAACTGCACACAATACTCCAGGTGTGGGCTCACTAGCGCACTATACAACTGCAGAAGGACCTCTTTGCTCCTGTACTCAACTCCTCTTGTTATGAAGGCCAACATGCCATTCGCTTTCTTCACTGCCTGCTGTACCTGCATGCTTACTGTCATTAGTTGCCCCTCAGATTCCTATTAAATCATCCCCCTCTTACCTTAAACCTATGTTCTCTGGTTCTTAATTTGCCTACCCTGGGTGAAAGACTCTGTGCATTTATCCTAACAATTCCACTCATGATATTATACGGATCTATAAGATCATCTCTCATCCTTCTATGCTCCAGTGAATACACGTGTAGCCTCCCATTCCTCTCCCTATATAGCTCAGGCCTTCAAGTCCTGGCAACATCCTCCAATCTTCTCTGTCAATGGGATTGGGATCGCCCAGTCCTTCATTCTTCAGGTTCACTGTTGCTCTTCACCAACTCTTCCTCTCTGTCCTGGTCCTGAACTGGTTCCTTCCTATCAAAGCTGGCTCTCCCCATGACTTCTAACTCCTGCTCCCTCGTAGTGATGCAGCAGTAGAATTACTGCCTTACAGCGCCAGAGTCCTGGGTTCAACCCTGACTACGGGTGCTGGCTGTACCTTTGTGCATTCTCCCTGTGACCGAGTGGGTTTTCTTCAGTTGCTCCGGTTTCCTCCCACATTCTAAAGATGTGCATGTTTCAGGTTAATTGGCTTCTGTACATTTTCCTTAGTGTGTAGGATAGAACTAGTCTACAGATGAACGGTGGTCAGCATGGACATGGACCGAAGGGCCAGTTTCCATGCTGTATCATTAAACTAGGCTAAACTAAGAAATGATATACCATGCATAGATCCAATCAGTCAAACTCATGTACAATAGTTAGAAACAGAGAAAATAGGTGCAGGAGTAGGCCATTCGGCCCTTCGAGCCTACCCCACCAGCAGATTCAATATGATCACAGCTGATCATCACAAATCAGTGCCCCGTTCTGGCTTTTCCCCCATATCCTTTGATTCCATTAGCCCCAAGAGCTAAATCTAATTCTCTCTTGTTAAAAATATCCAGTGAATTGGCCTCCACTGCCTTCTGTAACAGAGAATTCCACAGATTCACAACTCTCTGGGTGAAAATGTTTTTCCTCTAAATGGCCGAACCTTTATTCTTAAACTGTGACCACTGGTTCTGGACTCCCCCAACATCGGGAACATTTTTCCTGCATCTACTCTGTCCAATCCTCTAAGAATGTTATATGTTTCTATAAGATCCCCTCTCATTCTTCTAAATTCCAGCGAATACAATCCCAGTCGACCCATTATTTCATCATATGTCAGTCCTGGCATCCCGGAAATTAATCTGGTGAACCTACCTCAATAGCAATAATGTCCTTCTTCAAATTAGGAGCAATAGAGCAAAGGGGAATGTACAGAGTGCAGAATACAGTGTTAGGCATTGTAACGCATCAGTTTCGTGGACAAAGTACAATGTCTTAAATGGGGTAGAGGTGAATCGAACAGTACCCTCGCTTATAGAAGACGTTGTGGGGAGAAGCCAGGAGAATGGGGTTAGGAAAGAGAGATAGATCAGCCGTGATTGAATGGCGGAGTAGAATGGCCTAATTCTGCTCCAATCACTTATGACCTTACGAATAAGGAGTTGGCCGTAACTGCGGCAGAAAAATCTCAGCGACTTTGTTTTGATGCCTGAGGAAGTGCTGTTGCTTTAGGAAACCTCCAAAATATTATTTTTGCTATCATTATCTCCTATTGGAGAAAGGTCCTGGTTGCTCGACGATGAAGTAAACTCAAGTGAAGGGTGGAATGTCATTGTTGCTAATAAAGGTTGTTACTGGCTGGATTGAGAGCTCAGCCACGCAGATGAGGCCCTGATCTTATCATGGGTTAGTTCGGGACAGGAAATGGGTGTGGGGCAGAACATCCGAGGAGTGCTCGGTGTAAAGTGAGGTTTCAGTTCCACTCCTTGGGCTCAGTTCCATTTCTCTCCACTGCCTCATAAGAAGATAAAAATGTGCTTTGTTTAGCATTTTTCAGGGTTGTCCATAATGCGTAGGAAAGAACTGAAGATAGACTCAAAATGCTGGAGTAACTCAGCGGGGCAGGAAGTATCTCTGGAGAGAAGGAATGGGTGGTGTTTTGGGTCAAGACCCTGCTGATCAGGTCATGGAAACATAGAAACATAGAAAATAGGTGCAGGAGTAGGCCATTCGGCCCTTCGAGCCTGCACCGCCATTCAATATGATCATGGCTGATCATCCCTCAGTATCCTGTAGCTGCCTTCCCTCCATACCCCCTGATCCATTTAGCCACAAGGGCCACATCTAACTCCTTCTTAAATATAGCCAATGAACTGGCCTCAACTACCATCTGTGGCAGAGAGTTCCAGAGATTCACCACTCTCTGTGTGAAAAATTTTTTTTTCTCATCTCAAGTCGAGATCATGCTTGAAGAGGAGTCATGACCCGAAAGGTCACCCATTCCTTCTCTCCAGAGATGCTGCCTGCCCCACTGAGTTACTCCTGCATTTGGAGTCTATTGTCCGGTGTGTGAGTATCATGAGTAGAGAGACACAAGGAACTACATTGCAAGTGCTTGGAATTTTGAGCAAAACTCAACCTGCGGGAGAAACTCAGTGAGTCAGGCAACATCTGTGGTGGGAAGGGACAGATGACTTCTCAGGTTGGGACCCTTCTTCAACCCGATCTTTCTAAAGAATGGTGCTGATCCAAAACGTAGTGTCATTTTGGGTAATTTTGCTTGAGCTTCATGGTTGTTGTTGGAGATGCACTTATCCAGGGAAACGGAGAATATCTCCTCATGTTCCCACTTGTAGATGGTGGGAAGTATTTGAGATGTCATGGGGTGCGACACTCATCACCAGCGTTCCCAGACTCTGGCCTTCCCTTGTACCTAGGTTATTATGATTGCATTGTGATCAGAAGGTGGCCTGGAATGCGGCTGTGTGTAACATAGAAACATAGAAATTAGGTGCAGGAGTAGGCCATTCGGCCCTTCGAGCCTGCACCGCCATTCAATATGATCATGGCTGATCATCCAACTCAGTATCCCGTACCTGCCTTCTCTCCATACCCCCTGATCCCTTTAGCCACAAGGGCCACATCTAACTCCCTCTTAAATATAGCCAATGAACTGGCCTCAACTACCCTCTGTGGCAGAGAGTTCCAGAGATTCACCACTCTCTGTGTGAAAAAAGTTCTTCTCATCTCGGTTTTAAAGGATTTCCCCCTTATCCTTAAGCTGTGACCCCTTGTCCTGGACTTCCCCTAACATCGGGGACAATTTTCCTGCATCTAGCCTGTCCAACCCCTTAAGAATTTTGTAAGTTTCTACAAGATCCCCTCTCAATCTCCTAAATTCTAGAGAGTATAAACCAAGTTTATCCAGTCTTTCTTCATAAGACAGTCCTGACATTCCAGGAATCAGTCTGGTGAACCGTCTCTGCACTCCCTCTATGGAAATAATGTCCTTCCTCAGATTTGGAGACCAAAACTGTACGCAATACTCCAGGTGTGGTCTCACCAAGACCCTGTACAACTGCAGTAGAACCTCCCTGCTCCTATACTCAAATCCTTTTGCGTAACGCCTGGTTCTGTGTGGCATGAGGTGTGTGGAGTTTTAGTTTACATTTAGTTTAGAGATACAGAGTGGAAACAGGCCCTTCAGCCCACCGATTCAGAGCAGCCCACCTGTACACTTGTTCTACATTATCCCACTTGTATATCCTACACACCAGGGGCAATGTTATAGAAGCCAATTAACTTACAAACCTGTACGTCTTTGGAATGTGGGAGGAAACCAAAGCACCTGGAGAAAACCCACGCGGTCACAGGGAGAATGCACAAACTTCATACAGACAGCACCCGTAGTCAGGATCGAACTCGGGTCTCTGGCGCTGGGAGGCAGCAACTTTACCACCGTGCCAGTCTAAAATGGGTGCAATGTGTCCAGGTTGCAACCTCCAGCATCCATTTGGTGCCTGATAATGCAACATGGCTGAGGCAGTGGGCGGGCTGAACGATATATTGGACCCAACATTCACAGAGCCAAAAAGCCAGGGGAAAGAATGCCAGCCACAACACTCATACACTCACCAGCCTTCCTTTGATGAAGCTTCTTCCTCACCCTCCCGCCTGTTTACGGAGCAAAAACTCTTCAGGACACCGACGGAAACGGCGGGGCAAGGGTTAAAGAAACAGAGCGTCTCTCTGTGTTAAACCCACCTGCTGCAAAAGAAAAGGAGCTGAGATAACAATCTTTATCCTCTGCTCACTCTGCTCTCAAACCTTTTTGCAAAACTGTGCAGAAGAAAATTCACCTGCTGTAACTGGTGTACGCAAACCATCTAAGTTCATTGAAGTGCAATCTCCAGATACTCCACTCCATCTAAGACCAGTCAAGATGTGCGAAACGTCTTCATCGTCTAATTGCACCAATCTCTTTCCCTGCACATTGGACAGGAGTGGGTTTTAGTTATTTATTTCTAGAGCACAGGCACCCTTTATTGTTCGGGTCACCGTGTGAAAGGAAATATGTTGTTAAGCAGGAAAAGATGCAGAGGAGATTGACGAGGATGCTGGCAGGACTCGAGAACCTGAGCTACAGGGAGAGGTTGAGCAGGCTAGGACTTTATTCTTTAGAGCGCAAGAGAGTGAAGGGTGATCTTATAGAAGTGTATAAAATCAATAGTAGGGCCAATTACCCAGAGGTAGACACAAAATGCTGGAGCAATGGGCTGGTCCTACCTAGGCGATTTTTTTCGGCGACTGTCATAGTCGTAGCAGGTCACCGAAAAACGAAGACTGGACCCCCCCAACGACAATGTCTACGACAGCTACAACAACCTACCAGCTAGTCGACGTCAAGCTACGGCAAGCTATGGACTACCGGCGTGTCGATTGTTTAGATGGGAGCTGCAATGCACTCAAGGATATGGAAAGGCTAAATGAGTGGACAGAACTCCAGCAGCAAGAGGCATTTGGTAGTTCGGGAGAGATGGAAGCGGGGAAGGGGAACTTAATCAGAAGGGACCTTCGAAAGACAAAGTTCCCTCTCTGATGAATGGCTGGACGTTTCAAAAGGACAAACATATGTGGTTATCCACAAAGGAAACTCACTAAAATCCAGCATATAGATATATATGTATGTGATCACAGGGAGGAAATCTGCTTTTAGACATGCCTCTAAACAGGCGATATTGATTTCAAACATGGCGTATTCACTTCTGCATATGGCACTCTTGATACCAATTGTGAAGAGCGAGTGCAGGAGAGTGCCACATCAACACTGAAAAGTGCCAAATAAACCAAATTGTATCTACAATGGCTTTAATGTGAAAACAAATAATGTTACTTCGAGACCACAGTGCTCAAAGATTATTTTGAATTATTTTTTTGCTCTTTGAATTTGATATGACAAAAGGCCAGAACCTCAGTCCGAGCCAAACCTAATGTTGGGACAGCACAGTGGCGCAGCAGTAAAGTTGCTGCCTTACAGCACCGGAGACATGGGTTTGATCCTGAGTACAGGCGCAGTCTGTACGCAGTTTGTACGGTCTCCCTGTGACCACGTGGGTTTTCTCCGGGTGCTCCGGTTTCATAGAAACATAGAAACATAGAAATTAGGTGCAGGAGTAGGCCATTCGGCCCTTCGAGCCTGCACCGCCATTCAATATGATCATGGCTGATCATCCAACTCAGTATCCCATACCTGCCTTCTCTCCATACCATCTGATCCCCTTAGCCACATTGGCTATATCTAAGAGGGAGCTCTTAAATATAGCCAATGAACTGGCCTCAACTACCCTCTGTGGCAGAGAGTTCCACAGATTCACCACTCTCTGTGTGAAAAAAGTTCTTCTCATCTCGGTTTTAAAGGATTTCCCCCTTATCCTTAAGCTGTGACCCCTTGTCCTGGACTTCCCCAACATCGGGAACAATCTTCCTGCATCTAGCCTGTCCAACCCCTTAAGAATTTTTCCACCCACACTCCAAAGACGTACAGGTTTGTGGGTTAATTGGCTTGGTATAAATGTGAAAATTGTCCCTAGTGTAGGATAGTGTTAATGTGCGGGGATCTCTGGTCGGCACTGGCTCGGTGGGACGAACGGCCAGTTTCCGTGCTGCATTATTAAACTAAATTAAACTAAACTAAAGGGTTTATTTAGTTTACATTAGTTTAGAGACACAGCTCAGAAACAGGCCCTTCAGCCCACCGAGTCCGCACCGACCTGTGATCCCTGCACATTAACACTTATCCTACATGCACTGGCAGCAATTTCCAATGAAACCAAGCCAATTAACCTACAAACCTGTATGTCTTTGGAGTGTGTGAGGAAACCGGAGCACCCGGAGCACCCGGAGAAAACCCACGTGGTCCCAGGGAGACCGTACAAACTGCGTACAGACGGCACCCGTAGTCAGGATTGAACTGGCACTGTGATGCACCAACTCCACAGCTGCACCACCGTGCCGCCCTTATCTATATAAAAGTTACTTTCGGCTCATGTTAAAGATCAGTGATCAGTGGTGTACTTTCCAAGGCCTTAATTTCATATCAATAAAACTTCTCCCTATTTTTAAAATAGATTGTATTGAAGAATGTTTGTGTAGAGGCTGAATGCAATGGAGCAAGGACTTAATTAGGAATTCCAGTCGGCTCTGTATCGATCTGTTATGATTGCTTTAGCGAACAGGTCTCTGTGATCTGAAAGCTTGTTCAGAATAATAGTCCATTAATGACATAACCTTCATTGCTGGAATCCATCATAGACCAGTGATGACTTGCCCATGGGCAGTGAAGGTGTTTGAGGCACTTTGTTTTAAATCCAATTGTATATTGGAAAGCAAAAAACATATTTATCTGATGTACCTTCACCATTGACCAGAATGTTAGTGAGCTGGCATTAATTAGATCAACGTTTCAGGGACCAAGACCAAGCTAAATGAAAATGCAACTATTAATCATCTAATAATTTATAACTTATTCACATAACTATCCTCAAACCTGCCTTGAATACATTATGTGACCAAGGTTGCTGATTGTCATGCACATTTGTCATGCAAATGCTAACTTGTATCATTTTGGAGTTTAACATTGGGAGGAGAATATATCTCATGTAATTATAGAGGCTCAGACTTTATGGGGCAGAAGGATGCCATTCAGTCCTTTGTATCAGTCCTTGATCCACAGCTCTTTGGGTTCTCATCCAAAGGTCCCTCAATGCAGGACAGAACGCCACAGGGGATCCTTCTTCCCCGTGGCTATCAAACTGTTCAACTCTTCCAATGACTTTTAGCAGATCAATTTCCCACCTGGGAATAAGGTTCTATCGTATCGTATCGTCTCGTACATATTAAATATTACTGAAGCTGATTAAATGGGGTGGCACGGTGGCATAGCAGTTGAGCTACGTTCGACCTGGGTTCGATCCTGACTACGGGTGCAGTCTGTGTGGAGTTTGTACATTTTCTCCGAGATCTTCGATTTCATCCCACACTCCAAAGACGTACAGGTTTGTACTTTAATTGGCTTGGTGTAAATATAAACATTGTTCCTAGTGTGTGTAGGGTAGTGTTACTGTGTGGGGATCGCTGGCCTGTGCGGACGCTGTGGGCCAAAGGGCCTGCGCGCGCGCTGTATCTCTAAACTTAACTAAAATGTAAATGTAAATGCTGATTTAAAAGCTATTAAATGTAGCTGAAAAAGGGTCTAGACCCAAAACGTCACCTGTTCCTTTTCTCCAGAGATGCTGCCTGACCCACTGAGTTACTCCAACATTTTGTGTCTATCTTCGGTGTAAGCCAGCATCTGCAATTCTTGATTAGTACGGGTGTCAGGGGTTATGGGGAGAAGGCAGGAGAATGGGATTAAGAGGGAAAGATAGATCAGCATTGATTGAATGGCACGGTTGATTTGATGGCCAAATGGTCTAATTCTGTTACTATCTATTAAGAACTCATGAACTTATGAACCTACAGAGTAGTACAAAATTATAAGAGGAATAGATTGGGTAAATGCACAGAGGGAAATTGCGTACCAGAGGACATAGGTTTAAGGTGAATTTAATAGTACCCATTAGGTCTAGAGGGTTATGGGCCAAGCATGGGCAGGTGGACTAGTGTTGATGGGACACATTAATAGTCGTGTGCAAGTTGAGCTGAGGGGCCTGTTTCCATGCAGTACGAGTCTATCTGGCAAAGTTTATTTTGTAAAAAGAACTATGGACAGGGACAGGTAATGCTAATAGCAGGGAGAGAAAAAATTTGGAGGATGCATGCCTGTCTTTAACTCGTGAGCAAAACACAAATGGCAGCACAGAGTTAGAGTTGCTGCCTTACACCACCAGTAGACATGGTTTCGATCCTGACTATGGATGCTGTCTGCAAGGAGTTAAATTGATTTGATTTGATTTGAATTGAATTCTTTATTGTCACATGTGTCAAGTCACGGTGGAATTCTTTGCTTGCACACCTTGACAAGGTATACTAATAGTCGCCCATAGGGGGCGCTTACAAAGTTGCAAATCTCTCTGTGACCGCGTGGGTTATCTCCGGGTGCTCCGGTTTCCTCTCACCTTCCAAAGACCGACAGGAGTAACAAATGCTGGAGTAACTAACCAGGTCAGGCAGCATCTCTGGAGAACACTAAATGCTGGATGGTACACAAAATTGCTGAAGAAACTCAGCGGGTGCAGCAGCATCTATGGAGCGAAGGAAATAGGCAACATTTCAGCCCGAAACCCTTCTTCAGACCCAGGTTTCAGCCCGAAACGTTGCCTATTTTCTTCGCTCCATAGATGCTGCTGCACCCGCTGAGTTTCTCCAGCAATTTTGTGTACCTTCGATCTTCCAGCATCTGCAGTTCCTTCTTGAACACTAAATGCTGGATGCTGCCTGACCCGCTGTTACTCCAGCATTTTGTGTCTATCTTTAGTGTAAACCAACATCTGCAGTTCCTTCCCACACAGGTTTGTAGGTTAAATCGGCTTCTGTACTATTGTCCCTAATGCAAAGCCACCAGGGGTGCCGCATGATTGGCAGCCCCGCCAACAGTCTGCTTGTTTTTTTGTCTTTCTTTTAATTTTTTGTGTGTATTAAAAGGTTGTGTAAATGTTCTCCTGTTCATTTTATGGGGGGGAGAAGGAGGGGGAATCTTTTTTTTTCAGTTTCTTACCTTGCTGGAGATGCGGTTAATTTTTGGATCGCATTCTCCGGTCACTCTGCGGCCTACCATCGATGGAGCGGGGCCTTGTTTTATATCGGTCAATCTCTTGCTTGGGATCGCTCCACCCGCTGCCTGCGGACTTTACATCGGGAGCTTGCAGTCTCGGGAGAGGCCGTGTATGTCGGGAGCTCCAACGTCGTGGAAGGTTCGACCAGCCCTGACACGGGGTTCGATCATCTGTCACGGGGAGCTGACATCCCCCCAATGCTGGAGCTGATCGCCTCGACGCGGAGGGCCCGGCCGCCGGCTACATGAGTCAAGATTGTTCCAGTCAACGGAGGCTCGAGAGCAAAGGGAAGAGACTGAACTTTTTTTGGCCTTCCATCACAGTGAGGAGTGTGGAGGAGTCACTGTGGTGGATGTTCATGTTAAAATGTGTATTGTGTGTTCCGTTGGTTTTTATTCGTAGGACTGACTTGTCAAATTAAATTCCTCGTATGTTGCAAAACGTACTTGGCTAATAATGTATTATTGTCATTGTGATTCGGTTGGTGGGGGCGCTGCAAGCCGGCAGCCCTGCCAGCAGCGTGGTCATTTTTCTGTGTGTCTTGTGTGGGGGGTGGTGTAGGAGGGTAAAGGGGGAACCGCTTCTGTCGCCTCCTCCACGGAGAGGCGACTTTATCCATGTCGCCTCCCCCGTGGCCTAACATCGAGGACCGGCGCGGCCTTTCCCGGAGACACGCCTGGGGCTTCGGCGGCGGGCACAGCGCGGGCTGTTGTCGCGGAGCGGGCGAGCCCTCGCCAGCGGTTGCCGGAGGGGTGCGCTCCATTCACTGGCCCGCGGCAGCCTGAAGCCACGGTCTGCGGAACTCCAGCCGGCGCGCCGTCCTGGGCCCGGGAGGAGAAGAAGCTCCGACCACCGGCCCGCAGCCTACTTCTACCGCGGGCACCGTGGGAACATAGAATCCAGAGCGGGGTCCCTCGCTGGGGACCCCTGGAGAGCAGCTCTGACTGCCGGCTCTGCGGTCCTTCTGGCTGCGGCACGGCGGGGACTTTAAATCTTCGACCGCCGGCCTGCGGCCTACACCAACTTGAAGCCGTGGTCTCCGGTCGGGAAGCACCGATTCTGGACTTACCTGGTCTTTATCTGGACGTTCCCTTGTCTGAACATTAGGGACGCCCACAGCGGTGGCTGCGGAGGGGTGAGGTCCCGACCACGGGGGAAAATAGAGGAGGACTGGCCAAATTTTGTGCCTTCCACCACAGTGATAAATGCTGTGGTGGATGTTTGTGTTAAAATTTTTATTGTGTTTTTGTGTGTGTTCTTTATTCACTGTACCACTGCTGGCAAATTCATTTCACTTGCATTTTATGTGCAAGTGACCAATAAAACTGATATTGATATGGATTGTGATGGGTGATCGCTGCTCCGCACAGACACGGTGGGCCGAAGGGCCTGTATCCACGCTGTATCGCTAAACTAAACGAAAGTGTTGGAGGGTCAGGCTCAGCGTGTCAGGCAGCATCTGGGGAGGGGAGTGGACAGGCGATGTTTCGGGGTTGGGGCCCCTTCTTCAGACTGGGCTCCAGCAGTTTCAGTCTCTTGTGCTGTTTGTAGGTATGTTGCAAAGCGTACCTGAAGCGTCGCTGAAAATCTGTCCCAGCCCGTGTGCGCGAATTTGGCGCCGTTTAGAGGGGGGGCGGGTTTAAAACGCGATTTTCCCTAGGCTGTTCAAATCGAGGATAGAAACATAGAAACATAAAAATTAGGTGCAGGAGTAGGCCATTCGGCCCTTCGAGCCTGCACCACCATTCAATATGATCATGGCTGATCATCTAACTCAGTATCCCATACCTGCCTTCTCTCCATACCCTCTGATCCCCTTAGCCACAAGGGCCACATCTAACTCCCTCGTAAATATAGCCAATGAACTGGCCTCGACTACCCTCTGCGGCAGAGAGTTCCAGAGATTCACCACTCTGGAGTTCAGCCTATTAATTATTAACGAAAAATTGCTGGCCCGTCGCTTGAGCTATTATTACCCTCTTTAAAAGTAAGGTAAAGGACAGAGAGCACAATGGGCTAAGAGACCGGAAGGTAGCCGGTTCAAATCTCGCTTGGAGTGCATACTGTCGTTGTGTCCTGGGCAAGACACTTCAGCCTAGTTAACTTATTAACGCCCTGTGTCTCCCTTGACAGATGCGAAAAACCGCTGGAAGATTCCGTCGTTTGAGCTATGACAATTAATTGAATTCATTTCATTTTTTTTTTTTTTATCTAATTGTTATAGTAATTTAAAAATTAACCTCTAAACCCCCGACCGCCGGCAACCGGCCGGATCTCATACAGGGGACAACAGAAGGTAGGCTGTTTATTTTTACATTGAAAAGGGCTTTTAAGATCCCTTTATACAAAGTTTAATGTTGCGAGTAGCTAATTTTGGGCCCATTACATCCCGCAGTATTTTTCTGGGCATTTGAGGGCACAAATCTACCGCAATGTGAACATTCTAAACCAGCGTGTTCACAGGATCCCACTAGAAAGCTGATTTAAATGGACTTTAATTTACACCAATTGAACACTAAATTCCTTCCATTTGGCCTATAAATTAATGTAAATAAGATTTTAAAATCATGCTTTATTGTGAATTATTTGTGAATATTATTTGGACACTTAGTCTATTTAAAAATGTTAATCATTTATTAAGAAATGGATAGATGTTTAGATCTAGTCATTGAAGTTTGAAGTTAGCTACAATTGGGTAACTAACTAATTATATGCTTTAATTTCAGGTCATCCAAGTAAGATTATTTTATATTTGTTTCAGAATGCTTCAATCTATGATAACTGAAAATTGCATTCAGTTCTCTTAATTTTTAAGAAAGTTATGGGCTTTTGACTGTCCTCTATCACAGCTTTTTTGTTATGTCCATAGAAAATCAATAGGGAACAAGATGCTAATTTCCTAGTATGAAAATGGCCATAACCTTTTAAATACTTGAGATATTAAAATGAATTAGGTGTCAAATTAAACTTATTTTTGTGCTTTATCTGATGGGATAAATTGCAGACTTGATTCTTAAAATCTCAAAATGTTGTAACATTGCTACTGTTTGTCTTCAAATCTTGCCGGCCCGCACCCTCCCGTGGTTTAATTCTGTACCACGGGGGACAGGAACAATAAAGCAACAAATCCCCGCCGCACTTGCAATGAGCTCAAATCAACGTTACCCAAAACCAAAGCGGGGACACCATCCCGACAGTGGCTGTAATTTCACTCCGTCAATCTCAGTGGCGTTTGCAATCAGACACGAAGAGAGGAATTCTTAGTGATATTAACCCAGCTGAAATCCATTGGTCGGCAGAGGATATCCCCAATCGTTGCTTTAACTTGTTCCACATGAACGTGTTTATCGAGTCGGAACACAGAGGGAATCTTGTCGGACGTTTAATAACGGAGGCGCACACACACGCTTGTTAAATAACCGCGCGGTGTTCACTTAGACTCGCAACGCCGCTTGCTTAAATGCAAGAGTTCCCAAATACCGCTGTCCGTGAGTTCGGTGCCAAGGACAACATTTGCAGGCGTGAGTTTAATCCGCCGGCAACTGGTCGGGGGTTAAATGTTTAAAATAATAATTATTCAAACATATTTTGCAAACTGTTGTTTTAGTGGGTGCATCAAGCTTAGCGTGCATTCGGTTTAAAGCCACCATCTGCTCATAATGCTGCAATTATATAAAAGTCTGCTTGCGAGGAAAGTTTATTGTTGTGTGTATGTAAGCACTGAGGGGCATGTCATCAAACGGGCATGTCAATTACAGCTTGGAAACAAGCCCTTCGGCCCGACATGCCCCAGCTAATTAGACAGACACAAAATGCTGGCGTAACTCAGCGGGACAGGCAGCGTCTCTGGAGAGAAGGAATGGCTAACGTTTCGGGTCGAGACTCTTCTTCAGACCAGCTGCACTAGTCCTACCTGCCTGCGTTTGGTACATATCCCTCCATATTTTCAAGAGTTAGATTTAGCTCATAGGGCTAACAGAATCAAGGGATTGGGGGTGGGGAGGGGGAGCAGGAACGGGGTACTGATTTTGGATGATCAGCCATGATCATATTAACATAGAAACATAGAAATTAGGTGCAGGAGTAGGCCATTCGGCCCTTCGAGCCTGCACCGCCATTCAATATGATCATGGCTGATCATCCAACTCAGTATCCCGTACCTGCCTTCTCTCCATATCCCCTTAGTCACAAGGGCCACATCTAACTCCCTCTTAAATATAGCCAATGAACTGGCCTCAACCACCCTCTGTGGCAGAGAGTTCCAGAGATTCACCACTCTCTGTGTGAAAAAAGTTCTTCTCATCTCAGTTTTAAAGGATTTCCCCTTTATCCTTAAGCTGTGACCCCTTGTCCTGGACTTCCCTAACATCGGGAACAATCTTCCTGCATCTAGCCTGTCCAACCCCTTAAGAATTTTGTAAGTTTCTATAAGATCCCCTCTCAATCTTCTAAATTCTAGGGAGTATAAACCAAGTCTATCCAGTCTTTCTTCATAAGACAGTCCTGACATCCCAGGAATCAGTCTGGTGAACCGTCTCTGCACTCCCTCTATGGCAATAATGTCCTTCCTCAGATTTGGAGACCAAAACTGTACGCAATACTCCAGGTGTGGTCTCACCAAGACCCTGCACAACTGCAGTAGAACCTCTCTGCTCCTATACTCAAATCCTTTTGCAATGAAAGCGAACATACCATTCGCTTTCTTTACTGCCTGCTGCACCTGCATGCCTACCTTCAATGACTGGAGTACCATGACACCCAGGTCTCGCTGCATCTCCCCCTTTCCCAATCGGCCACCATTTAGATAATAGTCTGCTGTCCTGTTTTTGCCACCAAAATGGATAACCTCACATTTATCCACATTATACTGCATCTGCCAAACATTTGCCCACTCACCCAGCCTATCCAAGTCACCCTGCAGTCTCCTAGCATCCTCCTCACAGCTAACACTGCCCCCCAGCTTAGTGTCATCCGCAAACATGGAGATATTGCCTTCAATTCCCTCATCCAGATCATTAATATATATTGTAAATAGCTGGGGTCCCAGTACTGAGCCTTGGGGTACCCCATATTGAAGGTAAATATTGCTGGATGGAAGTTAGTGGTGAAATGGATGAAGTCAGTGAGTTCTGCATGGGTGCAGGAGGTAGCACCAATGCAGTCATCAATGTAGCGGGGGTAGAGTTTGAGGATATGGCCACAGTACGCCTCGGACAAGGATTGTTCGACATACCCTACAAAGAGGCAGGCATAGCTGGGTCCCATGTGCATGCCTCTAGCTACGGCTTGGATTTGGAGGAAATGGGAGGAGTCAAAGGAAAAGTCGTTGAGAGTAAGGACCAGCGGAGGAGAGTATCAGTAGATGGGGATTGGTTGGTTCTGCGGTCGAGGAAGAAACGGAGGGCTTTAAGACCCTCCTGGTGGGGGATGGAGGTGTAGAGTGACTGGACATCCATGGTGAAGATGAGGGAATGGGGGCCTGGAAAACGGAAGTCATGGAGGAGACAAAGAGCGTGTGAGGTGTCTTGGACATAGGTAGGGAGGGATTTGACCAGGGCGGATAGGATGGAGTCGAGATATGTGGAAATAAGTTTGTTGGGACAAGAACAAGCAGAAACAATGGGTCTGCCAGGACAGTCAGGTTTGTGGATTTTGGGGAGGTCAAATCGGGCCATGCTGGGCTGGGGAACGATGAGGTTGGAGGCTTGGGAGGGCAGGGAGCCAGAAGCGATGAAGCCAGTGATGGTGCTAGAGATAGTGGCCTGGTGCTAGTCTGTGGGGTCATGGTCTAAGGATAAGTAGGAGGAGGTGTCTGAGAATTGGCGCGTGGCCGCAGCCTTGTAGAGGTTAGCTCGCCAGACTACCACGGCACCTCCCTTGTCTGCAGCTTTGATCACCCAGTTGGGGCTGTTGCAGAGAGATTGGAGGGCTGTTCAGTGCGGGTGGTGGGGGGAGGTGGTTGATGTTCCGCCTGCAGTTTAAAATGAAATGGTCTAATGCAGGTGAATAGCCATGAGCGGGGGTCCAAGACAAATGGGTCCATTGGAGATGGGAGAACTGGTCATCATTAGGGGACGAGGACTCC